>NC_057950.1:13442959-13497959 GCF_018555375.3 Anguilla rostrata
GGGGGACTGAGCCAGGACAACAGGACAGGATTCACTCAGCTGCTCCACTGAGGGAGGGAAGCACTGAGCTCCTCCACTGAGGGAAGCAGCACTGAGCTCCTCCACTGAGGGAGGGAAGCACTGAGCTCCTCCACTGAGGGAAGCACTGAGCTCCTCCACTGAGGGAAGCAGCACTGAGCTGCTCCACTGAGGGAAGCACTGAGCTGCTCCACTGAGGGAAGCACTGAGCTCCTCCACTGAGGGAGGGAAGCACTGAGCTCCTCCACTGAGGGAAGCAGCACTGAGCTCCTCCACTGAGGGAAGCAGCACTGAGCTGCTCCACTGAGGGAAGCACTGAGCTCCTCCACTGAGGGAAGCAGCACTGAGCTCCTCCACTGAGGGAGGGAAGCACTGAGCTCCTCCACTGAGGGAAGGGGCACTGAGACTACACTCTGAGTGCACATGCACATGCACTGGACACTGCAGTTTACCCACAATCCCACAGTAGCAAGAATAGGACTGGGTGTTCACCACGGTAGGACAGTAATCAGCGTTCAGAGCCTGTCATTGTGCGTGGGGGCGGTATTCTTTAAAAATAATTAATAATTGCTACAATAGCATAATTTACCCAGAACAACAGGGAGAAATGAAAAAGCTTTCTCTCACACCGCAGTGCCCGCTGCCTGCCCTCTGTGTGACAGGGGCCAGAGGGTGGGGGTGGTGGGGGGCAGGGTAACGTCTCTCTCCCCCGCCCCCCCCCCCCCCGCCCTGTACAGCAGAGAGTGCCCTGAAGCCATCGCGCCCTGGACGAGCGACAGACTGACCATATGGTCACTAAGCACACACCTTTCAACTTGCAACGACCCCACATGGAGGCCTCACCCGACCCCCTAATCACTCATAAAGCTGGAGGAGCCGGGCGCAGAGGAGACATTACCAAACGCTCCCCGAGCGTCCGAGCGGCGTCCTCTCCCTACGCTGAGTACCGGACGCCTGCGTCTCTCTCCAGACGGGATAGGGCGAGCTCCGCCCCTCCCCGAGCGCTCCTTCGCTAACGGCTCCACACACAGACAGCCAGGCAGAGCAAACGGGCCTTTTATTAAACACCGAATGTTTATATTTCTCTCTCTTTCTTTCACTGGCAAATTGGGTCCCTCGGGCTCAATTTCAGACCGAAAGAGAAGCGAGAGCATTTTAGTATTATTTTATTTATTTTTCTTGTTTGCGTTGCGTTAAGATATCTGTTTCACATCTGATCAGCGTCTCCTCTCTCCGCACTGCGTGGTGTCCCCTTTCTCTCTCTCTCTGAGTTTTCCTCCCTCTCTCTCTCTCTCTCTCTCTCTCTCTCTCTCTCTCTCTGAGTTTTCCTCACTCTCTCTCTCTCTCTCTCTCTCTGAGTCTTCCTCTCTCCCCCTCTATCTCTCTCTCTCTCTCCGAGTCTTCCTCACTCTCTCTCTCTCTGAGTCTCTCTCTCTCTCTCTCTCTCTCTCTCTCTCTCTCTCTCTCTCTCTCTCTCTCTCTCTCTCTCTCCCTCTCTCTCTCTCTGTGATGTGGTGAGAGAGGGCCTCTCTGCAGGCTCCGCAGGGCTGCAGCGGGGCCTCTGGCAGGCAGGCGCTGAAACGCTGGTGATTGTGTGAAAGACTGTAATTAATACGAGCAGAAGTGCGGCTGTTGACCTTTTCGCAGGTGAGCGTCAGCCTGGCGGCTCGCTAATCGCAGAGCGATCGCTCTCCTGGCGGCAATTACGCCGCGCGCTAGCTCGCCACCGACGCCGCGCGCCGCGCCAAGCCGCTAGCGGTCCCGCCGAGTGCAACCTGGGGAACGGCGGGGGAGAGGGGCGGCGGCGTGAGTCACACGCGTCGCACACACGCGTTGCACACACGCGTCACACACACGCGTCACACACACGCGTCACACACGCGTCACACACACGCGTCACACACACGGGTCGTATGCACCTCCGGACGTGTGTGACAGTGTCTGATTATCCCGTGCGTTACAAATCCAGCCATGAGATCGTGGATCAAATCCCATCCCTGTTCACCAGAAAGCCTCAGCACCCTAATGGAGCCCAGGGTCCAGGAGGACGTGTGTTCGAGTCCCAGTGCTGGGCTCACTGCCTCAGTCAGAACAAACACTCAATCAGCCTCGTAAACGAGCTGGGGAGCCTGACTTTGCGCCTCGGACGAAGAGGAAGCTAATTTAACAGGCGGTAACGTGGGACGCCTCAGACACAGGCGAAAATGAGAGGCTGGCTACTCCACGGGAGAGATGCCCTCTGCTTCACGGGCTCCAGAGAAGAGGCACACGCGAACGCCACCATCCGCTGAGAGACCAACGAGAGGAAGACAGAGGAAAACAATCCTGTTCACATTAACAGAACTACACCTGAGAGAGAGAGAGAGCGAGAGAGACAGAAGAAAAATAAAAGAGAAAAGAAGTGCGCGGGCTCCTTGATCAGCAGTGAGATCTATGTTAAGGAGCCGGCTAATTGGGATGTTTGTGTTGCTACACTAGTTTTCTCCCCGGTTCTCTCCCTCTCTCCGCACTGAGCCATAATTATTTGCAATTTGCCTAAGTCATCCATTTGCTGGGACGTGAAGCATGAAAAAGAGGCAATTTCAGAAAAATGGAAATGCCTCTCGGAGCCAGCCTAGGGGAAATAATGCAGCGCAAGTTTCCGTCTGCCGGAGGGCGCCTGACGGCTGCGGCGGGCGCGGGAATATTAATGCGCCCGCGCGCGGCGGCGCGGTGGCTTTGTTCGTCCCCCGTTTGTCAGGATGGCGTGCGGGTCGCTGGGTCGCCCCCGGCGATGAGGGCGGCGGCGGGCAACCTACCAGTCGGCGCACATCACAATGTCGAAGTGTCCTTCCAGAGCGGTGACATCCGCCTCGTCGTCCCATCTCACAACGCTGCGGGAGGGAGGGGGGGGAGGGGACAGGAGTGAGCAGGGGGATTGTGGGAAGGGGAGTGGGGGTGGGGGGGTAAGAAAGAGGGACAATTAGATACAGTCACATCTTCTCTTTCTCTTCCTCCCTCTCTTTCGTGTACGCACGGCAGAACGGTTACTCGCACTTCTGTACCACTCCTCCCCTCATCTCCTCTCCTCCTCTCATCCCTCTCACTCCTGCCCTCCTTTGCTCTGAGAGAGAGAGGAGCGAGTGATGGGCTGAGAGGGAGAAGAAGACGGGGTGCTCCGTCTCTCCTCTGACAGGGGACCCCAGCCTCGTTCCTCTCCACCACCATATCTTTACCATGGGGGGGGGGGGGGGGGGGTTGCGTCTCTGCGCTGGACAAAGAGGACGTCTCGCATTAGCGTAGCTACGCTACAAATGAATGCCACCCCCACATACTGTGTGGATCAAATGTTCAGTGTTAAATCAACTCTGATGGAGTGCACTTCATCCCTCCTGGATGTCAGAGCTAAATGAACACTCAGTACTGTACTGTACGTGTGAGGAGGGCTGAAAAGTCCCCCCCCCCCTTTAGGAAAGACGGTCAGGGCGACTGGATGCAAACATAGCGCTTGGGTTGAATAGTAATGTAACACCATGTCATGTAAACTGGACAGTGTCACTCAGGAGAGGTGGAGACAGGTGGCCTTTCTGACACCCTTCTAGTCACACCCCCCCCCCACCCACCCCAGCACCCCCCACCCCCTGCAAGCCCAGAACGCATCCTCACTCAGTTAAACACTTGACTTCTTATCCTTAAAAGGGGCCAATATTCCAGACAGCCAAATCTGATTATTAATTAGCTATTATTAACACTCAGTAAACAAAAATTATGTCTGGTGGAAACACAATCACTTCTCCTGGCAGGGGGCCGGAATCTATTATTCAGTGAGTTGAGGGAAAGGAATCCCCCCTCATCCAATCACGCGTGACCTTCACCCTCTCAAACCGCGCGTTCTGACAAGAAGCCTAATCTCTAAAGAAAACAATCAAAGAAATGCTGCCTAATTATACGTTTACTTTTTCAATTTATCATCATAGTGTAAATACATGAGGAGGAGGAGGAGGACGAGGAGGGAGGCGGAGGAGCGTGTGCGTGCGTGTGTGTGTGCGTGTGTGTGTGTGTGTGTGTGTGCGCGTATGAGCAGGGAGGGTAAGTGCTATTCATTTTGTTCAGTGACTGAATTCCTTTTTGACATAATTCATCTTATTTTCGGTCCCTGTCCCTGTTCCTGCATGTATTTAAAAGCGGTCTGCTTTTCTGCAGCTGTTTTGTGGGTGAGGGCTTTCTCTCTGAAGGAGAGACAGCAGGTCACAGGCCGGCCGGCTCACCGCCCTGGTACTTTACCCCAGCTACAGACTCACAGGCCTGGTACTTTACCCCAGCTACAGACTCACAGGCCTGGTACTTTACCCCAGCTACAGACTCACCGCCCTGGTACTTTACCCCAGCTACAGACTCACAGCCCTGGTACTTTACCCCAGCTACAGACTCACAGGCCTGGTACTTTACCCCAGCTACAGACTCACCGCCCTGGTACTTTACCCCAGCTACAGACTCACAGGCCTGGTACTTTACCCCAGCTACAGACTCACCGCCCTGGTACTTTACCCCAGCTACAGACTCACAGGCCTGGTACTTTACCCCAGCTACAGACTCACAGGCCTGGTACTTTACCCCAGCTACAGACTCACACCTGGTACTTTACCCCAGCTACAGACTCACAGCCTGGTACTTTACCCCAGCTACAGACTCACCGCCCTGGTACTTTACCCCAGCTACAGACTCACAGCCCTGGTACTTTACCCCAGCTACAGACTCACAGCCCCGGTACTTTACCCCAGCTACAGACTCACAGCCCTGGTACTTTACCCCAGCTACAGACTCACCGCCCTGGTACTTTACCCCAGCTACAGACTCACAGACCTGGTACTTTACCCCAGCTACAGACTCACTGCCCTGGTACTTTACCCCAGCTACAGACTCACAGCCCTGGTACTTTACCCCAGCTACAGACTCACAGGCCCTGGTACTTTACCCCAGCTACAGACTCACAGACCTGGTACTTTACCCCAGCTACAGACTCACAGCCTGGTACTTTACCCCAGCTACAGACTCACCGCCTGGTACTTTACCCCAGCTACAGACTCACGCCCTGGTACTTTACCCCAGCTGACCACCGCCCTGACTTCACTCAGACTCACGCCTGGTACTTTACCCCAGCTACAGACTCACAGCCTGGTACTTTACCCCAGCTACAGACTCACGCCTGGTACTTTACCCCAGCTACAGACTCACGCCTGGTACTTTACCCCAGCTACAGACTCACAGCCCTGGTACTTTACCCCAGCACAGACTCACAGCCTGGTACTTTACCCACCAGACTCACAGACTCCCCAAAAGACAGCCTGGTACTTTACCCCAGCTACAGACTCACAGGCCTGGATTCAATCAGACACAAGAAAGCGGCTCCTCCACACAGACACAGCGCAGCAAATCCAGCAACTGACAAAATCAAATAGCCAAACTGTGTTTGTGAACAAATACAACTGACAAGCATTTATTTGTGGGTAACAGTTACATGTTCACTGAATCCAGGCCATGGCTGTGGTGTCCTGTGCATGCTTCTCTCAGCACAGAACCTCCCAAATTACCCCCTCCAAACACAGACACAGAAACTGTCCCAACAGAACTGTTCAGGTGACAACTGATGGATAAATAACATGCTGTACAAGTACACACTATCCTAGTATGCATGCAGTACACTGGACCTTATGCACTGTGTATTAAGTCAATTATTATTCATCAGTAATAAAAAAATATTTTAAATACTATTTTAAATCAGTAAGTAATAACAATAAATAATGAATAATAAAAAGTATGTTTTTACTATTAGTAAAAAAAGGAACCATAAAAGGAACCATATGAGCAAAAATGAATTTAAGGCACTCGTTATGATCGATCGTAACTGTGTGTGATTCCACGTCAGTAATTCAGAGTAACACCAGAGGCCCTGGACGGTGCGGAGATGACTCCTGACAGGAGGTCATGTGACACGAGGCACTCACCTGCTGGACACGGAGGCGGTGCCGAAGTGGCCGGCTCGCCGGTTCCGCTCGATGACGGCACGCACGTCTGGGGCGTCGGTTAAGGCGAGAGAACGCGGCGCGCCACAAAACGGCTGGGCTCGGCCCAACGCCAAGCCGCACGGGAGCGCTCCACACGAAATATGACCTCACGCTAACAGTGGGAGCTACGCGCGCTTCACGCCATGCTGACCCTGGCTTTGTGGCCATGAATGCACTTTGGCTGCTCTTTCTGGTAAAAAGGTCTGATTCTTACAACACCTATAACTGTTGATTGTGCTGACAGATTCCCACACAAGTATAATGATAAAAAAAACACTAGGGCCAATACTGCCATACAGCATCTACATTCCACACTTCAACACTGGTTACAGGGGCCTCTCTCTCTCTCTCTCTCCCTCTCTCTCTGTCTCTCTCTCTCTTCACACCTTCCTTTGAACATCACCCACAGATTACCAGGGAAGGGGATGAAAACCAAGTCATGCAAAGCGCCACAAGGAACAATCGATGAGCAGGCTTTTAACCTGTAGCGAGCGCTGGAGAGAGGAGCGCTTTGCTAATGATACATCGCCGGATTGATGTCAACTTTTCTATTAATAGAGCCGCTCCGCAGTTTTAGGGTAATTTAATTAGGATTTTCCCCGGCAAAGTCCCGTAGCAAATCCAATCTGTAGCGGGGAGAGGAGTACAGAGGCGGGCCTGCTGGCTAGCAGGGACCCAATCCCCAGATCAAAGGGCGGCCAGCCTCCTCCAGCTAAGTGTGTCAGTGCGGAGGATCATCGGCCAAGGAGGAGAGCTTAGGCGGTAATCTCATCAGTGCCACCCAGCCAGGGGAGAGGTCGGCACGGGGCCCCCCTCCGGCGCACACAGGAGCCCGGGACGCCGAAACGCCCCCGGCGCCGCGCGGCGTCAGACCCCGCCCGTTTCCACGGACGCGAAGCGTCCACTAACGCGGGGAAAGGTGGAGGAGGAAACGACACACACACACACACGCACCCCCACACATACAAACACACACACACACACACTCGCACACAGGCACAGACACAGACACACACATACACACTTGAATGTACACACAGACAAAGACAAAGACGCACATGTACGTTCACACACAAACACACAGCTGGATGTGAGTGTGTGTTTGTGTGTGGATGCAAGTGTGTGTGTGTGTGTGTGTGTGTGTGTGTGTGTGTGTTTAAGTGTGGCTGTCAGAGGACATACTCGAGCACTACAGGATAAGAATACTCTCCCTTTGCGTTGGAAATGTCATTCATCAATCAGGCTTAATGGGAACGTTTCAATTGATTTTTCAGTTTGAAATTCAAGGTCAGGCTGAGAATCTGGGTGGTTAAATACAAATTCGGTCCCTTGGGAGCAGTAGAACTTTCTGAAGTTACAGGGCGATGCTGCAGAGTCTGAGGCCTCGAGGGCGGGGCTACTGTACTGGGGTCACGGGGTCCGGACGGGGGCGGAGCCACCGAACGCTGCGGTCACAGGGTCCGGACGGGGGCGGAGCCACCGAACGCTGGGTCACAGGGTCCGGACGGGGGCGGAGCCACCGAACGCTGCGGTCACAGGGTCCGGACGGGGGCGGAGCCACCGAACGCTGAGGTCACAGGGTCCGGTCAGCGGCAGATGCACAGATCCAATCTGGCCCCATGAAATGTGCCCATTCGGAGGAGGGCAAGCTGGGTCGGTCACGCCTCCCCCGCGATCCGAGGACTGGGGAGGAGGAGAGGACGGGGATTCCCCCGGTCCTCCTCCTGTTTTGCTCTCCCGTGCGTACATCACATTAGGAGCGTTTACGTTCACACGATACCGTACTCCTGCGGTAAAAACACACCCGGGAGCAGCGGCACCGCTGTTCCTTCAGCGCCACGGAGACGGAGCTCATCCGGCTGCTCCTGCCTTCTTCTCACTCATCCACCTCCGGAATTTCTGTCTTGTTTCCAGACATTAAGCCCGTTTAACGTTCCTCTGATTTTACGCCATTTACATTCTACTGCAACAAATCACAGAACGTCTTTTTTTCAAATCTATCCGTGCATTTCCTCTCATTCATAACGGCCTTTTCTCCCTCACTCTTATCAGATTATACCAGCTCACTCCATTATGCTTCCAGCTTAAAAAAATAAATAAAAAACTTCTCATGGACAAAAGCCAGCAAATTAGTTCTATGGAGAACATCCATTTGCTGTGTTTTTTCTCAGTATATTGAAGGAAATGACTTTGGAACAAACTGAATGTATCCTTTTTGCGCATAAAAGAGATTCTCTATCTACCCACTCCTCTTCCTCCATTTTATTTCTTTCTTTTAAACAAATCCAGTCAATGCTGAATTGTGTACATTTTTTTTTTTGTCAAAGACTGTGATGCTATTGTTCCCGCCACTCTTAATATTCAATACGGCTTTCATTGTACGGGCTTGGCATTTCCAACCGGCGCGTTCCACACTTTGTGCCATCTTTGTGGAAGCCGGCGTATCTGTTCCCCTGTCGCTGTGCGAGGGGAGCAGCTGGCGCTGTGATTCCGGGGTACTGTCACGCCTAACGAAGCAGGGAGGAGTCTGTTAAAAGCAGGGGTGGCCAGGCCTGCGCTGCTGGGCAGTCCCACCTGTCTGAGCCTCCTGCGTTCACTCCCGGCTGGGGCTGGGGAACAATCCAGACACGCGGAGAAGTTGGAGGAGAGGAGAGTTCGGCTGAGGAAGGCTGCGGCTCGGGGTGTCTGTGGCAACGGGAGGTGCGTCGGCCAGCTCAGAGGTGTGCACGGTCATTTCGGAAGGGCCGGGGGGGTGGGGGGGGGGGGCATTGCGTGGGTTCTGCATTCAGGTCTCTTTGAGGAAGTGAAGGTCTCTGTGCCTTCAGTAATGAATTTCGCCATGTTCTGCTGGGAGGCCAGCTAAGATCCAATCTAGCCTCCATGGACACAGGCCAAGGAAACGCTTAGAAACGTGCGGTGGCCAGCGCCACGCAGGAGTGACCGTGCTGGAGAACGGCTGGGCCTTTCCTCTGAACAACGGGGTTCCAGACACACACCACAAACATCACTGCAATGCATCATGGGTCTTACCTGAAAACATCACTGCTGTGGCACTCGGCTTATTTCAACTTCATAAAGCACCTCAGACAGGTGTGTGTGTGTGTGTGTGTGTGTGTGTGTGTAAGAATAGGGTGTGTCTAAGTACAGTGCATATGGATGTGCCTGTGTGTTTATTAAGTACAGTGAGGATGTGTGTGTGGGTGTGCATGAGTATATTATTCAGAGGATTCAATATACCAGGATTTCCCCAGTCAGTTCCTAGATGTGATGCATAGCAATAAAATGAAGAATAAAGTGGAGATTATAATATACTGTAGTGCAGGTGGATAGCACACAGGCGAAGCACACACACACACACATACTCACGCACGCACACACACACACACACACACACACTCACGCGCTCACGCACACACACACACGCACACACACGCACACACACACACCCAAGCGCTCATACACACGCACACACACACACATGACCACACACACACACGCGAACACACACACACACAATACCACACACACACACACACGCACACACACACACACACACATGACCACACACGCACACACACGCACACACACGCAACGCACACAACACAGATAAGACATACACACTCACAACACACACAATACACACACACACAGCACACATATACACACCACACACACACACACACACACACACACACACACACACACGCACACATATACACACACACACACACACACATACACACACACACACACACACACGCACACACACGCACACACACACACACACACACACACACACACACACACACACACACACACACACGCTGAAGGTGGTAATGACACGCAGAGCAGGACTCAGCTCATTTCTCTGAATGTGAGAAAGGATACTCTGAATGGCCTTGGGGTTCCCATCTGATAGCAGGACTTCCTTCACATCAGCAGAAATAGCGATCTGAGGAAAAGCCAAAGAGTGGAGAGACACACAGAGGGAGGGGAATGAGTCAGTTTGAGTCAGGATAACCCCCCAGGACTGGGCTGCTGTGTCCCTCTCTCATCCAATACCCCAACCGGCTCCATACACACACACACACACACACACATATGCAAGCACACACACCTCTGCCCCCCCCCCCCCCAGCCCACCACACACACATAAAGCAGAAAGGACAGCACCTTCTCCTTTCAAACTATCTCTCTCTCACTATCTCTCTCTCTCTCCTCTTTTTCCCTTCTCCTCCACCTCCTCCTCCTCCTCCTCCCTTCTCCCTTTTTCATTTTATGTCTGCATTATTTTAATCATTCAATCAAATCAGTCAATACTTTTATCATTCCATTTGCGAGGGGCCTCTATCTTGCTATCATTCTGTTCAGTAATTGCATTGTGACAGGGGATGATGGCGAGCAGAGAGCCTTTCATTTGTGAGCTTGTGTTTATCTGGCTGCGCCATCACACGCCGCTGTCACTCTGCTCTCGGCTCGCTCGGTCTGCCTGCCTGATGCCCTTCATATAACTTTGCACCGCAGACACCGCGCTTTGTGCCGCTACGCGTCCTTTTTTTCTCCCCCGTCTTTTCTCCCTCTCTCTCTCCTTTTTTTCTTCTCTCCCGCGAGTGTGCGCGCGGGTGTTTTTTTCCCTCCATGTCCGTGAGCGTGAGCGTTTGTGTGTGTGTGTGTGTGTGTGAGCATGTGTGTGTGTGTGTTCCCGCTCCGGGCCTGTCGGGCATTGTGCGTCGCTCTATAGCACCGCGACAAGTTTGTCAAACGCCAGTCAAGGCGAACACAATGTGCTTTTATTCACAAGGACACGGAAAACATAAGGAGCCGCGCTCCTGCACCGCGCTGTAATGGCTGTCGGAGGGGAGAGGCGAGGATGGAGAGATGACTGGGGGGAGAGAGAGAGAGAGAGAGAGAGAGAGAGAGAGAGAGAGAGGGAGAGAGAGAGAGAGAGCTATGAGTCTCCAGGCCTGAAAGCCTGCAGAGTATTGTAAAGAATTTCATTACAGGCCAGTTCCACAGACAGCACTGTCACAGCAAACAGACAATATATGGCATTCTGAGGCCAGAGATCTGACACTCCTACAGCTGGTGTCCCGTTGATCCTGCGTCCTTGTGCCATGTCACTTTTTCATCCAAGCCTCATCAAAATCCGCAAGCATGCATCGCCCATTTTTAATATGAGCTTAAAATTAATGATAAAAAAAACATATTTACATAAGAATGTAATATTTAGTCTAGTAGGAGAATGCAGGTCAACAATGACAGTTTGCGTTCTGGACGAATATCGCAATACTTCTCTTATATGAGCAGGGTGATACCAGACTGTTAGTTTCCAGGTGCAGATGGTCCTAACGGGTAAGTCTGACCTTCAAAAGAGTGTGACTTTGTTTCCTGTTAAAAGCTCCACAAAAACCTGCCTCTTTTTATATGAGAAACCTTCAAACACAAACGCATTATACAAACCTCTGCTCAAAATGACCGACAATTTCCCACACCCAGCCTTTGAAAAAAAGATTAAACCAGACAAACTAGTACACAAGAATAAAATCAGACAAACTACTACACAAGAATTAAACCAGACAAACTACTACACAAGAATTAAACCAAACTACTACACAAGAATTAAACCAAACAATCTACTACACAACAATTAAACCAAACAATCTACTACACGAGAATAAAACCAGACAATCTACTACACAAGAATAAA
The DNA here is from genome assembly GCF_018555375.3 of Anguilla rostrata. Lineage (NCBI taxonomy): Eukaryota > Metazoa > Chordata > Actinopteri > Anguilliformes > Anguillidae > Anguilla > Anguilla rostrata. The sequence goes on from NC_057950.1 coordinate 13,454,729, forward strand.
ACCAGACAAACTACTACACAAGAATTACACCAAACAATCTACTACACGAGAATAAAACCAGACAAACTACTACACAAGAATTACACCAAACAATCTACTACATGAGAATTAAACCAGACAATCTACTACACAAGAATTAAACCAGACAAACTAATACACGAGAATTAAACCAAACAATTTATGACAGGAATTAAACCAGACAATCTACTCCAGCACACAGTAACATTCTCAGCTTGCTCCTGGCTGCTATTGGCCGTTAGGTCAGAGCACGCAGCCCTGTGGTGGGGTCGCTGCTGTCTGACTCATTCCACACAGCATAGCCTCCGTACTCTCATGCACTGCAGAACTTCTGCCATCTTAGCAGCTCTTTTCTAGCCAATGCCTTACGGCAAATGCACCAGGAAAGGCCATGTTCAGGGTGCCTGTTCTTAGCAAGTGATACCATTCCCCACACCACCATGCTGTTTCCTGGATGGGGGACGCAGCACGCCCGGAGATCCAGCATGCAGTGGCAGGCCAACCCAAGCAGAACCTCCGCTCGCTTTACGGCCAGTGACCATACCAGAAATAACCCCCCTGGAGGGCAGGAGAGAGAGAGACGAAGAGAGAGAGAAAGAGATAAAGAGAGACAGAGAGAGGACAAGAAAAAGAGAGAGAGAGAGGGAGAGAAAGAGATACAGAGAGAGAGAGGCAGCGGAGAGAAGGAAAAGCTTTCCTCCAGCGGCCTGCAATGTCACAACATGGGATATCGACGTGCGGGGAAGATAAAGCAGTGTCTGGTCTTCTGAAGAAGCCCGCGGATCGATGGCATGCGAAAGGCTGTCGATCTGGAGGGGCTCTTAAGACCTCCGCTAACAATCCCACAAGCCTCTGCTGGCAGAGCCCCCCCCCCCCCCCCCCCCCGTCACACCGCCACCACCGCTGCCCGCATGCGCCACCAAAGTGCTCTCCTTGCTCAGATATACAGTAAGCGGAAATGCTTCACAGTTTTGGGTCCTTTTTTTTGGGGGTGGGGGGGGGGGGCAGTAAGGTGGGAAGCGACTTACCATAAGCCCGGCAAGACACGTCATCCCCCCGCCCAGCTCACACACCGTGGCACCCCTAGAGAGAGGGGGAGAGGGGCACAGACATATCAGTACATATTGGGTGTGGGGGGGGTTTTGTAAGGAGGCAGAAATCAGAATGGCCTTACTGCTCTGATTCTCCGATGCGCGGTATCTCCACTGAACTCCGTGTGGAACAGGGCGTAATAGCAGGATCTCACTCACTTAGGTGAAGGATGGAACTGTGCGCTGCCATTTCCTCACCACAATAACTTTAATTAAGTGTTGATACCGTGGTCACAGTGGGGGAGTCCATTGATTTGAATGCTACTCTAGTGAACCCATTGATTTTCTCTCCATCCCCCCCCCCCCCCACACACACACACACACTCCTGCCTTCCTGTCTCAGCTATGCTGACTTTGGGAGAGTCGCTGTCTTTGGAAATGTGACTGACATTGACATTTTCATTTTACTTTTTTCCGCTGATTGAATGAGGGGGTATGAGAAGACATGGAAAAATTGTGCTGATTTAATATTGCCTTGAGTTTGACTGTGTATGTGGAAAATAAGCAGACACACACCAACACACACGCATGCACATGCACACGTACACACACTCACATATGCATGCATGTACACACACACACACACACACACACACAAGCAACCAAACACACACACACGCACACACGCAAACACACACACACACACAGAATTAACATGACATAAAGCCAGGGTGCTTCTTCTTCGTGAATATCAGCCTACTGGAAGGAAGAGAAAGAGAGAGACAGAGAAAAAGGGAAAAAATACAGAAAAGCAGCTACAGAAAGAGAAGATCGGGTAAAACAGACCGAGAACAAAACACAAAGAAAAACCAAGAAACAAAAGAAACAGAAAGAAGAAGTGAACTGATAAAATGCATTTAGAAATATAAAAAGCATTTTTTTTATCTGGCCAGGTCTTTAATAATCTTCTTGGTTACTGTGGAGACTCAACCATAATAAACGTCTCATCTCCATCTGTCTCTCCCGCTCTCTTTTTCTCCCTCTCCCTTCTTCTTTCCCTCTCAGTGATTACTGATGCCAAGACTGCTATTCTTTTCCCTTTCTTTTGATATGTAACCTTCCGCAACTGAGTGAAAAACTAAATCCACAATGAAGCCGGCAATTGTTGTAAAAAGAGCAATTAAAAATTAATGTGCACAAAGCCACTCGTATAAGCATCAGTTAGGACAAAGGCCTAGTGACAGGTAGCTATTTGGCTGTACAGTCAGCAAGGGGGAAGAAAAGAGAAAAGTTGAGTGATACACTGAGATGCTCTGAGCTTCTCTGTAAATTGGCTTGTTTTCTCCTTTATTTCTCTCTTTTTCTTTGTGAGCGCCTGATAACAGGTCCAGGAGAAAGGAGAGAGAGAGAGAGAGGGAGAGAGAAGGAGAGAGGGGTGATCACATGATCAGCCAAACATGGGCCCACAGCTTAACAGGAACCTTGTACTGTAGATCACATAGACACAAGCTCTCTCTCTATCTCTCTCACACACACACACATACACACACACACAGACCCACACACACACACACACACACACACACACACACACACACAGACGCACGCTCACACACACACACACACACACACACACACACACACACACACACACACAAAACGCACAGACACACACAACCACACACGACCACACACACACACACACATCACACACCACACACCACCCCGCCAGACCCACATACACACACACACATACACACACGCGCATACACACACGCGCGCCCCCGGGCCAGAACCTGTATCCTGTCCCACTGCTGATCTGGTCCAGCTGACCTTCAGCATCAAACGCTGATCGATAAGCCCTTTCTGCCGCACTCCTGCCTCTCGAATATAAAAACAGCAAATCAAAGAGTCGTGTACCGCCTTGAGAGGAAATCAAAAGTCCCAGACGCCTTTCACCCCACCGCGCGCCCAGGAGCTGGCGCAGCACTTTCCCTGCCCGCCAGCGGAGTGGGGGGGGGAGGGGGAGAATGGGCTGGGGGTCACTGCAAGTATGCACGTCTCACAGGGGAGGGGCTGGGGGGGGGGGGGAGAAGGGAGTATGCGTGTCTCCAGGGGAGGGGCTGGGGGGGGGGGAGAATGGGAGTATGCCGTCTCACAGGGGAGGGGCTGGGGGGGGGGGGAGAATGGGAGTATGCGCGTCTCACAGGGGAGGGGCTGGGGGGGGGGGAGAATGGGAGTATGCGCGTCTCACAGGGAGGTCGGGGGGGAGAATGGGAGTATGCACGTCTCACAGGGGAGGGGCCGGGGGCTCACCTGAAGATGTTGCGCCTCTTCAGGCAGTAGTGCGCCATCACCTCCTCTGAGGGCCAAACACCTGGAGAGATAGAGGGAGGGAGGGAGAAAGAGAGAGAGAGAGAGACAAGACAAAGTGAGATGGCGAAGCACAGTCATGCTCTATTTTAAGCCACCCTGCTAGCTCTCTAGGAGCAGGACAAAATGAAGTTAGTATTAAAAAAAACATCTTCCAACCAACCAAGAGAGTTTAATCTCCCAGAGTACTTACAACACCCCCGCACAATATCCACCTCTAGAGAGAGGCACAGCATCAAGAACCAAGCCAAGGAAACAAACCGTCATTTCACTCTCTTTTGGTTAGCTTTTTTTAGCGTCCTCAGCACAAATATGTGCTTCAAAAACTGGACTCACTCTGCTCACCATGTCAAACTACCACAGAAGAGAGACTGACTCTCTTCCATATTGCTGGATTTCCCTGACTCTTTATTCCAAGACCTTATTGCAGTGTAACAATGCTGTAATTGCCATGGGAATAAATGTGTAATAAACACCTTATAACACGTTAACCACATAGTAGCTAATGGGGAGCCCTATGCGTGAAAATATAAAACTGTTCCATATTAATTACATTGTGACTGATATTTAGCAATGTGCGGCTGCACAGTTATATCTTTGGCTGAGTTTCACAATGGTACAAATACCATGGTGGCATCACGATGCACATTTCAAAGAGCCAGTATTTTACAATAGCTATTTAATTATTTATAAAAATACAAGTGTACAAAACACACAATTTTATCTTACGAGATAAAGCGAAGAACACTGAGAATTTGGAAGCCCTGGCTAATTTGTACAAGCCTAATTGATAACTATTGCTTCAGTTGCAAATTACAGTATGCTGGGAAACTTATTGATAACATAAAGTCTGTATGCAGACGCTTCTTTATAATACTGCCCACAGTAAAGAGAAAATAGGTACTGCAGCAAAACAGGCAAAACATGGCCAGAAAACCTAAAGCTGAACTTAAGCAGATACAGGTTGGCGCAGGCAGAATTATTGGACATGTTAAAGAAATGTGATGTGATTCTGTGTATAAAAAGGGCAGACATAAATATGACGCTGTTAGCTAGTTAGCACGAGCGCACTGGCATTGCCATGTTGATCACAGACAGCATTTTATGTACCTCTCAGGGGATTAAGACATCGAACTCAACGTTAGCCTGCAGCTGACAGCGTGTCAGTATGAGGTAATCTCTTCGGCTACACTGACTGGTGATATACATGTGAAGCATGCTGTTAACTCACAAGACATTTGTTTGTGCACTATACCAAAAGAGAGGGATGAGCCAAGGCCAATGCCTGTGCCACTGCCCACGGTTTCAGCTAGAGGGCCGGGAGAGGAGGGGAGAGGAGAGGAGAGGAGAGGAGAGCACAGTAGAGGACAGTAGAGGAGAGGAGAGGAGAGGAGGGGAGAGGAGAGGAGCAGGTGGGAGAAGAAAGGAGAAAAGAGGAGATAAGAGGAGAGGAGAAGAGAGGTGAGGAGAGTAGAGTAAAGGAGGAGAGAGGAGATGAGAGGATGGTAGGGGAGAGGAGAGGAGAAGAGAGGTGAGGAGAGTAGAGTAGAGTAAAGGAGGAGAGAGGAGATGAGAGGACGGTAGGGGATAAGAGAGGAGAAGAGCGGAGAGCAGAGGAGTGTGAGGGAGAAGACTCCCCGCGTTCTGACACACCTCCGCAGCGCCCCCCCCATCCCGCACGCCGGCCTCTTTATTCCCCCGCTCAGACGGCGGCAGCGGGGCTGGGCGCGCGCGGTGCAGTCCTGGGGAGCGATTATCACCGGGAGCAGCCGGCCCGGCTTATCACCCAGCGTCAGTCCTGCTCCTTCTGCCGCTGTAACAGCGCACCGTAATGCCGCTATTGTTTCCCACGCGCATCCTGGCACGCCAAGAAATAAACTAGTGCTGCCGCGCAGGCTTTGATGGAGGAAGCTCCGCTCTGCGAGGATGTGTGTGTGACAGAGTGTGTGTGTGTGTGTGTGTGTGTGTGTGTGTGTGTGTGTGTGTGTGTGTGGACTGAGTGTGTGTGTGTGTATGTGAATGTGCATGAGGGGCTGGGTGGGTGAATGCTTGTGTGATGTGTGCCTTCTCTTGTCCATGATTCTGAGCGTGTGTGCATGTGTGCTGCTGACTGTGTGTGTGTGTGTGTGTGTGTGTTTGTGTGCATACAGAATTTGTGCATGCATCATTTCAGAATGTGTGTATGTGTGTTCATGTGCGTATCCACATGTGTGTGTGTATAGGTATATGTGTGTGTATAGCTGTGCGTGTATATGTGTACAGGTGTATGAGCATATGCGCGTGTGTGTTTTTCTCTCCCTGAGGGAAGCGTTACAGTAAGAGCAGTAGAGCTGGGGGAGCTGAAGGAGGCAGTAGGAGCAGTAAGAGCAGCAGGAGCAGTAGGAGCAGTGGGTACAGTAGAGCAGTAGGAGCAGTAGGAGCAGTAAGAGCAGTAGGAGCAGTAGGAGCAGTAGGAGCAGTAGAGTGGGGGGAGCTGAAGGAGGCAGTAGAAGCAGTAGAGCAGTAGGAGGCAGTAGGAGCAGTAGGAGCAGTAGGGGCAGTAGAGCAGTAGGAGCAGTAGAGCGGGGGGAGCTGAAGGAGCAGTAGGAGCAGTAGAGCAGTAGGAGCAGTAGGAGCAGTAGAGCAGTAGGAGCAGTAGAGTGGGGGGGAGCTGAAGGAGGCAGTAGGAGCAGTAGGAGCAGTAGGAGCAGTAGGAGCAGTAGAGCGGGGGGAGCTGAAGGAGGCAGTAGGAGCAGTAGGAGCAGTAGAGCAGTAGGAGCAGTAGGAGCAGTAGAGCAGTAGGAGCAGTAGGAGCAGTAGGAGCAGTAGAGCAGTAGGAGCAGCAGAGCGGGGGGAGCTGAAGGAGGCAGTAGGAGCAGTAGGAGCAGTAGGAGCAGTAGGAGCAGTAGGGAGCAAGGAGCAGTAGGAGCAGTAGGAGCAGTAGGAGCAGCAGAGCGGGGGGAGCTGAAGGAGCAGTAGGAGCAGTAGAGCAGTAGGAGCAGCAGGGGGAGGCAGCTAGGAGCAGTAGGAGCAGTAGAGCAGGGGGAGCAGTAGGAGCAGTAGAGCAGTAGGAGCAGCAGAGCAGGGGGAGCAGTAGGAGCAGCAGAGCAGTAGGAGCAGTAGGAGCAGCAGAGCAGTAGAGCAGTAGGAGCAGTAGAGCAGTAGGAGCAGCAGAGCAGGGGGAGCAGTAGGAGCAGTAGAGCAGTAGGAGCAGTAGAGCAGGGGGAGCAGTAGGAGCAGTAGAGCAGTAGGAGCAGTAGAGCAGTAGGAGCAGCTAGAAGAGGCAGTAGAGCAGTAGGAGCAGTGAGCAGTAGACAGCAGAGCGTAGGAGCATAGGAGCAGTCGATAAGCGAGCTGAAGGTTAGTCTCAGGCTCAGTAGGCCAGCATTCGAGCGTGGCAGCCAGTAGCGTCAGCCAAGACAGGATTAATAATGCCTTAGTAAACGGTCAAAATCCTTTCTCAGCTCCATGGGCCACGGCCTCCCAGCACACACCACACACACACACACCTGCACCCACCCTGAGCGAGAGATGGGCGAGCGAGACAAGAGAGCGAGCACAGGCCCAAAGCCACTGCAGCGCTGTGAATGCACTCTGTGAATGCACTCTGTGAATGCTCTCCGTAAGCGCTCTGTACACCTCTGAGCTGGAATGCGCTCGTGAATGCAGTCTGTGAATGCCCAAAGCCGGAATGCCTGCGCTGTGAATGCACTCTGTGAATGCGCTCTGTGAATGCTCTCTGTGAATGCGCTCTGTGAATGCTCTCTGTGAATGCTCTCTGTGAATGCGCTCTGTGAATGCTCTCTGGAACGCTCTTGAAGCATCTCTGTGAATGCGCTCTGATGAATGCCTCTGTGAATGTACCTTGTGAATGCTTTGTGGTCTGAATGTGCAGTCGTCTGTGCAAGTGCGGCGTGTTGTGATGCTGGTGCTGTGTATGTGTGTGTGTGTGCGTGTGTGTGTATGTGTACGTCGGCGCGTGTATGTGAGTGAGTGTGTGTGTGTGTGTATGTGTGTGAGTGAGTGAGTGTGTGTGTATGTGTACGTCGGCGCGTATGTCTGTGTGTATGTCTGTATGTGTGTGTGTGTGGTGTGTGTAGTGTCGTCGCTGTTGTGTAGTGTGTGTGTGTGTGTAGTGTGTGGAGTGAGTGTGTGTGTACTCGGCGGATGTCTGTGTAGGCTGCGTGATGTATGTGTGTTCGTTGTGATGTGTACTCGCGTGTATGTGAGTGTGTGTGTGATGTGTGTGAGGTGATGTGTTGATGTGTCTCGCATGTGAGTGTGTGTGCATGTGTGTGGTGTGGTGTGTGCTGCATGTGTAGGTGTGCTGTGTGTGTGTTGTGTGTGGAGTGAGTGAGTGAGTGAGTGAGTGAGTAGTGATGTGAGTGAGTGAGTGAGTGAGTAGGTGAGTGGTGTGTGGTGTGTGTGTGTGTGTGTATGCGTGTGTGTGTGTGTGTGTGTGTGTGCGTGTGTGTGTGTACACACCTCGGCATTAGGACATGTCCTGTGAGGCTGAGCAGTACGGAGCTCAGTAAAACCCTTTGTTCTAACTCGACCCAGCTGCTATTGCTAAGCCATTATCATCCTTGTGAGCCGCTTGACAACATTATCACCTTCCCCTGTCCCATATGAATATGCTTCCCATTAGACTGATGGCTCAGGCGAGAATAGACCAAAACGCAGCACCCGACCGCTCTCTCTCACACACACACACACACACACGTACACGCACTTATCCTCTGCTGCTGCTTAGCACCGAGTTTAAAATCACCCGTTTTGCAGGAATCCCATTGTACGCGTATCCAGACTAACCCCTAATTCCCATAATTCAGTAATGCATCACGCCCCCGGAACATCATGCAGAATATGTCCCCATATGCTGAGGTCATTTAATTCGTCTTTAGTGGTTTGTGGTTTAATTCTGCGAATAAATGGGAGTGGGATTAGACAGGGGACGTGTGGGAGGGGGGGGGGGGGGGTGGCTCAGGGCTGCCCCCCTTTTCTCATCTGGTAATTGAAGGTGAGAAATGATTTCATTATCCACAGAAAGGGAGCAATCGAGGATCTCTTGATGATCCCCTAATTTCCTGGAGTGCACCTGGCCCTGACCCCCCTACTCCTGACTCCCTCGTCACTTAAGGCAGTCTGAGCACGCACCTGCACACTCAAATACACACTCACACACACACACACACACACACACACACACACACACACCTGCACACTCAAAAACACACACACACACACACGCACCTGCACACTCAAAAACACACACACACACACACACACGCGCACGCACCTGCACACTCAAATACACACACACACACACGCACCTGCACACTCAAAAACACACACACACACACACGCGCACGCACCTGCACACTCAAATACACACACACACACGCACCTGCACACTCAAAAACACACTCACACACACACACACACGCGCACGCACCCACACTCAAAAACACACACACACACACACACGCGCACGCACCCACACTCAAAAACACACTACACACACACACACACGCACCTGCACACTCAAAAACACACACACACACACGCACCTGCACACTCAAAAACACACACGCACCAGCACGTTCAAAAACACACATACACACACACCTGCACACTCAAAAACACACACACACACACACCTGCACACTCAAAAACACACACACGCACCTGCACACTCAAAAACACACTCACACACGCACACACACAAACACACTCACACACACACACCTGCACACTCAAAAACACACTCACACACACACACACACACACAAACACACACACACACACGCACCTGCACACTCAAAAACACACACACACACACACACACACGCACCTGCACACTCAAAAACACACACACACACACACACACGCACCTGCACACTCAAAAACACACTCACACACACACACACCTGCACGCTCAAAAACACACTCACACACGCACACACACCTGCACATTCAAAAACACACACACGCATCAGCACGTTCAAAAACACACATGGACATACGCACATGCACCTGCACACTCAAAAACACATGCACACGCACCTGCACATGCATACACACACACACACACAAGCAGGCATTCATGGATCCCTAGTGTGTCTCAACAGTTACCTCAGAGGTAATCAAAGCCAGACTGAGAAACGTTGTACAGCACAGGACCATTTTACCATATAAAGAGCCCAGAACGATGTACCAGGCATGAGCTTACAGCATATCCCAGTTCTACTGCTGCGAAGGCCAACGGTGCAGTTTCCCTCCGTTCCTGCAGGGGGAGACACACCCAGGAGGAGCACCGGGCACTGCACCAGCAGGCAGGTCTGGCTTTGGAACTTGTGGCAGTTAGTGTGAAAGTGTGGCGAGAGGCTAATCCGCAGGGGAGCAGAGACACCGCTCAGAAGGGCGGGGCACTGAACTCACCCTTACAAAAGGTTAGCTTTTATCCAGATGGAGGAGTGTTCTATGGCTGTAAGACCACAGGGATAAACGGCGCGAGGGCGCGGGTTCGTACCCCATGGAGGCGGCTCGTGTAATAACGGACCCCGACGCGTTCGCGAGCGCCCGCTACCCGCGCGCTCGGCCTCAGGAGACGGCGGCGGCGTCCAGGCGAAGCTTTCTCCAGATGATCTCCACATTAACGGAGAAGTCCGGTAATTCTTAAGCCTCCTCTATTTCAGATCCAATAACGGATAAGAGCGCATTTCAGCATGATCAACTGCCAATCTGTCCTCTCAAACCCACACCGCTAGTTTACTCTCTCTCAGGATTACTGCGAGCCAAATCGCACGGAACCCGCCGCGCCCGAAATCGAGCGTTTCCGTCAAAACACAAAGGGGTGGGTTCTGACCCGATCAGCACTCCGAGTCTGCTAGCTGATTTAGGTCGGGTTCCAATCCCAGTCAGGTCTCTGGTGGCGTTTGTCAAAAGGACGTAACGTGGGGCTAAGTCCTCATCTGAAATGGACTTCCGCCTCAGTCAGGGCAGGTTCAGAACACAGTGAAACACATGCTCAATCACAGGCCAGGACAACCTGCCATCTGCTATGGCGACATCACATCCTGTACACACAGGGCAGGGGGGTGGGGGCAGGGGTCAGTTCAGATGAAAAAGTGTTCTAGAAAGTACTCTGACATATTTTAAAACATCAAATATGATCAGCCTAAAAAAACACCACGGCATTCTGGCATTATGTGCTTATGCATTCTGCCATCGCTGCTGTTACTCATTTTCATCAAAAACCCTTCAAAGTAAGGAGGCATCAGATTATGCGGATGATGGAGCGAGCAGCAGTACAGAAGCATTTATTCAAGGCCAGGCCTGCTGTTAAATGAAGGTACTGCTGTCTACCTGCTGTTACTGTATGAAGGAGTACTGCTGTCATTTGTGGCCTGAGTCAACTGTGGATTACACACACACACATACACATACACATGCACACATACACAAATACACACATACACAAATACACACACACACACACACACACACATACACAAATACACACACACGCACACACATGCATGTACACATACACACACACGCACGCACACACATAGGCAATTTCGCGCACACACACACACAAACACACATATTTTGTGTGCACTTGTGCATATGTGTGTGTGCGTGCGTGTGTGAGAGAGTGTGTGTGGGTATGCAATGGTGCACACACAAAACCAGAACAGCACACACAACCACACGTACTCCCAGTAGCCAGAAACACACCTCACAGTTTGAGCACAAGATTCGGCGTTAACACCCCCCCCCCCAACATGCCCCCGCAATCCACCCTACGCCTCCCCCACCCCAACCCACCCCACCCGACTCTCCAAAGCCTGACTCGCTGCACTGCGTACAAGAGTGCACGGTTTTTCCCCACCATCTCCCTCTCTCCCTCTATCCTTTTTTTTTTTTTTTTTTTTAAGAAACGCGGTGCTGGCTGCAGATAACGGCGCAGTCCCCCTCGGTAAACAACTTTTTGGATTAGGGGCTGCTGGGAAGGATAATGAGGAGGCTATCTGCGCCGGGCGGCTGCATTGTCCTCGCTCTCAGAGACGGCACGGAATCTTTACACTGCTATTTATCCTGGCCTCTGATAGCTTACTTATCTGGCTTCAAATGCCAAGCTGGAGGAATCTCATCAGGCGACAGGGCAGCGGAGCACTGACGGCCAGCTAATAGATATATCAGAGCTCGGGGTAGATGCTGAGCCCAGACAGGCGAGCGGGCGCGGGACTCATTGATTGATTAGCATAGGGAGAATGGCTTTTCCTTTGACAACCCAAGATTACGCCTCAGCCACCGGCTTAAATTGCTTACTCCTCTTCGAGCAGCCTTTCAAATTACAGGCCTGTCACCTGGATTCTGTCTATTTGGGGAATGTTAATGTACATAAACAATTAAGGAGGAAAAAGAGAGAGAGAGTGGGAGTGGGAGAGAGAGAGAGAGAGAGAGAGCGAGTGGGAGAGGGAGACAGGGGGAGATGGATGCAGGGGGTGGGGTGAGGAACGGGGTATTGTCACGAGTGATTTTGGCGGGGAGTGGGAAGAGTGAGGGGGTGGGGTGGGGGCGGGGGGAGGTGGGCGAGTGGGGGGGTGGGGGGGTGAGTACAGCCCGTTCGCTCGTTAAAACAAAATGGTTTCCCCTTGCGTCAGCCTGTCGCTGTTGCCATCGGCGCGGCGGAAAATGAAGGATGTTAATTTGCGGCGGTAATTACGGCAGGGGGGACTCTGGGAGGTGGCAGGTTAACACCCTGCTGCAACAAAAAAAGGGAAAAGAGAGAAAAAAACGCAGAAGAGAGGAGAGGGAAAGAGAAAGAGCCTGACAGCTCAGCGGAGGCAGCACTGCTACGCTGCTGCTTCAGGTGCACGGCAGGGCATCCACCCTCACCCTCACACGCTCACCTTCCACACACCCAGCAGGCCTAACGGGGCCCCCACTGCACACCTGTGAGAAACACACACCTGGAAGGGAGAGGGGGATACATCACACACATACACCTGGAAGGGAGAGGGGAATACCTCACACACACACCTGGACGGGAGAGGGAATACCTCACACACACACACCTGGACGGGAGAGGGGAATACCTCACACACACACCTGGACGGGAGAGGGGAATACCTCACACACACACCTGGACGGGAGAGGGGAATACCTCACACACACACCTGGACGGGAGAGGGGAATACCTCACACACACACCTGGACGGGAGAGGGAATACCTCACACACACACCTGGATGGGAGAGGGAATGCCTCACACACACCACCTGGACGGGAGAGGGGATACCTCACACACACACTGGACGGAGAGGGATACCCACACACACACCTAGACGGGAGAGGAGAATACCTCACACACACCTGGACAAGAGATGGAAATACCTCATACACACACCTGGACAGGAGAGGGAAGTACCTCACACACACACACACACCAGGACGGGAGAGGGGAATACCTCATACACACACCTGGACAGGAGAGGGGAGTACCTCACACACACACACACACCAGGACGGGAGAGGGGAATACCTCACACACACCTGGACAAGAGATGGAAATACCTCATACACACACCTGGACAGAAGAGGGGAGTACCTCACACACACACACCAGGACGGGAGAGGGGAATACATCACACACACACCTGGATGGGAGAGAGGAATGCCTCACACACACACACACCTGGACGGAAGAGGGGAGTACCTCACACACACACCCGGAAGGGAGAGGGACTACCTCATACACACACACACACACACACCTGGACGGGAGAGGGGAATACCTCACACACACCTGGACGAGAGATGTAAATACCTCACACACACACCTGGACGGGAGAGGGGAATACCTCACTCACACCGCCTTCAATCAGCTGTCCTCATTCTCCACACACACCTGTGTACAGACCGAAGGCCTGCATACCGATCATACACACAGGAGAGGGGCAGCATGGCAGATGTGTGTGCGTGTGTGTGCGTGTGTGTGCATGTATGTGTGTGTGTTTGTGTGTGCGTGTATGTGTGCGTGTGTGTGTGTGTGTGTGTGTGTGTGTGTGTGTGTGTGTGTGTGTGTGTGTGTGTGTGTGCGTGCGTGTATGTGTGTGTGTGTGCGTGCGTGTATGTGTGTGTGAGGTTACTGCAGGTGGTAATGTGTGAACAGCTGGGCGCGCTGGAGGTGACAGGGATAGCAGCAACACACTGTGACAGCTGCAGGTGAGAGGTGTAGGAGTGATAATGTGCGAACAGTTTAAGTGGTGCAGGTGTGTGTGCGTATGTGAGTGTGTGTGTGTGTGTGTGTGTGTGTGTTTGCGCCACAGGTGGGAGCTCTAACACACACCTGGAGGGCACCACTCTCCTGAGCTTGGGGCATGGTTACCACGGCAATGATACAGCTCCCATTCCTTCTCAAAACTGTGTAGAAGGCTTTGGGGTGTGTGCGTGTGTGTGGGGGGGGGGGAGGGGGGGCAATATTTGCAGTTCAGCATAAATAGATCAAGACACTTCCTCCCTTACAGGGCACTGCAATAAAAATAACAGGCCCCAGAGAGAGAGAGGGAGGGAGAGAGAGAGACGGAGAGAGAGACAGAGAGAACGAGAGCGCTGAGGGCGAGTCCTCCAATCAGACAGTGATAGCTGCTCATAACCACGGCATCTCAAACACAACCATCAGCAAACTCAACCCACCCCTCGGACGAGTAAAATCAGAGCAAACCAGGGAAATTACCCTGCACATCAGAAATGCACCGCGGAGGGGAAATCAAATTCATGAGGGTCTGAATTCGTAGGCCTATCACCCCCCCCCCCCCCTCCCAATTGTATACATTCAGCCAGCGCTGATGGTTTATACATGAGACAACAGCTTTCCAATTGGACGGAGGGGTGCTTGGAATGGGGGGGAGGGTGAGGAGGAAGGCGGAAAATTGAAAATCGATGCTTGGTTTTCTCCAGAAATGGTTGATCATCGGTTCAGCGCGAGGGGCTGTGGAAGGACCCGACGTCCAGGGAGGAAGTGGCCCTAGAGGCCGCGGCGCTCCGCTTCCTGTCGTTAGCGAGGACCGGGCGGAGCCGGCGGGGCGTGGCAGCAGCACGCGCACGCGGGGATCCGACTGGCAATCAGCAACGTGCTAACCCCCCAGCTGAGACGGGACTGGTGTAGACGGCTGGGGAACGCTCCGGTTGGGCTGAGGGATATCGTTACCGTGACAGCGTTCCCCAAGCCGTCTCACAACGCTTTCCCAAGTACGACCCGCCAAAGCGTGAGGAAAGTGTTCCGGGCATGTTGCATTTAAATTAGAGGTTCACATGCTCCAACGGTCACCGTTCAATCATGAAAAAACACCATCGAGGATGTTCTAACAGAATCTCACATGTAAGCACCGACGTACTGAGGTGGGAGAATTGCTGAACAATTCCAACACAATTATCATGAATCACCAGCCACAACTCTGTTCTTCACCGGATTAACAAAGCTGAATTTAAAGTCTGTTCCTGCAATGTTTTTTGTGACTTAAAAATAACACTGAATGAACATCTCGACAAAGTTGGATGTAAACCTGACTCTCCCAGAATGCTCTGGGAAGCTAAAGTTAGCTGGGACTGTGCTATGCTACCCTCTGTAGGCACAGAACACCCCCCAGGGTCCCTTTATTACTGTATGTGTCTCCTCACAGACTGTCCAATCACAGCGGACCAGAGGACATGACCTCTCCAGTACAACAGTGTCCAGCAGGGCTTAGTGCTAAAAGAGTGGACTGTCCACTACACCCAGGTCAAAGAGGTCTTCCCTGGGCAGCACCTAAGTGGGCTGAAATGCTTCAGTATATAAGAAGCGCACTCTCCTTCCACCAGCACGCAATTCCTGTGACAGAGCACGAAGAGAAGAAAGCGTGAACGAAAGAACGAATGAGTGCGACATTCGCAGCAGCATATTCCGCTCTGCGCTCCCTCCATCTCTCTCTTTCCCATCGCAACCGCAAAAACGAAGAGTCCGCAAGAGAGAGGGGAAGGGTCAGGGGTCAGGGGTCGGGGGTCAGGCCCGGGTGCTCCACAGATAAAGGCATGGCACGCGGCGGCGGGGACACACGCGAGTCGCCTGCTCCAAGTAGGCCTCGGCGGCGGCAGAGCGGCGGCACGGCGCCGGCCCGCCTCTCCGCGGCTGAAGAGGGCCCGCGGGCCCGGCGCCGCGCCGCCCGCTTATTCAGCCTAAACGAAGATGAAGTGAAAGACGTCCCCGGGGCCCCTTCATGGGGAATGTTATCAAACCTGAAACGATTTTAGCGCCGTTTGGAGCACTTCCCAGAAGCGATGTCAAGCTGTGGCAATTTTTTTTCTCCTCTCCTCTCTTCCTCCCCCCCCCCCCCCGCCCAGAGGGGAAAGAGAGGGGAGAAAAGGAAAAGCGGAACAGACAGGAAGAAGTTAAAAAAGCTTCGCCGCGCGGGTCAGCCGTGACACCGGGAGTTATCATTTCACGGCACTCTCCCCAAGACAAGAAAAGGGGACTTTTAATTCAGGTGCAAAGATTAGTGCTTCTTTTTTTCTCTCCTCCTCTCCCTCTCTACCTCTTTTCACATCTTGATGCCTTTTAAATGTCACTTATTTTACATGAGCTACTTTACCGAGACAGGAATCAACAGCAATCAGAGCCATTATCCCCCGGGGTGACGGCGGGTCCAGACGCATTATGACACCTTCCCCGGCTGGTCACTGATTTACCTCGCCGCTTTTCACCGAATTAAGTGGCATTATGTGGAAACGGTTGTGATCTGAACAGCATGTGCGGAGCGGGTGTTACATTTTCCTCCCAGACTAAGTGAATTCCCTTCACAAACTGCCTAATCAAAGAGAAAGCCCTGGACAAAGCTCTGCCGGACACCAAACGGGCGCCCCTGGGGTACGGGGCCATTTAGCTTCTGTATGCGGCCCCACTTCCTCCCTCCCTTTATCCGTCCCTCTCTCCTTCTCTCTCTCTCTCTCTCCCCCACTCTCCGGCGCCGTAGGAGTCTGGAGGAAGTTGAAACCGAAAGGCAGATAATCCAGCACAGGTGGCCTCTGGGAAAAAGAACACGCTTTACGGGGGGGAAGCTTTCAGCCGCCTGTCGCGCGTCTCAGGAAGCACCGCAGCGGCGGTTTAGTCGCCCGCGGCGACCCCGCGGGTCCCGGGGAGCGGCGACGGCGACGGTCGCCGGGAAGCGGGCACGGGCGAGGCGGGCGAAGAGCCGGCGGGGCGGGCGCGGGTTCGCCTGGAGGCTCGCGTCTCATTCGCTGCCTCCCGCGGTCAGAGGCGAAAGCGAAACTGACATCACCGACGGGCTCCAGTGCAAATTCGGGCACCCTTCCAGAGCCCCGCATGTGTGTGTCTTCAGAACAGTGTGGTGCACTCCACCGAAACACCACACAGTAACGTATGAGCACCCGCTGGGCACTAATTATATTTTGTCCAGTTGTTGGAAGATTTTACAACATGTCAACTCATAAGCACCGCGATAGCCAATTCTGAGAGGGTCAGAAGAACAGGGATAAGAAGCGTGAAGTCCACTTAGGATATATAAGAACATTTACATATTACTACTTGTAATATTTAAATAATTATAATTTTCAATTTATATTTTTGATATTGTTATATTCACATTAGTTATAAGAGACACATGTAAATTTGCTAATAATAGTATTGGGGGCTGTTCGTATGGAATGGAAGTGTTAATAGTTGCATGTCGTCCCATCTGCATGCAGCAAAAGACTGTACAGCACAGAAAAATGAGTGTCCCAATGTTTCTGCATTATTTTTATTTTTAATATTGAAAAATTACATTGCAAAAAATATTGAAACATGTTTCGTCATAAACCAACATAAAAGAGAAAATGTGTATGTTTTATAATGGAAAAAAGAAATGTATTCATTTGTGGAGAAATGTATGAAATGGCGTCGTTCCGTGCCCCGCACAGCGCGACCACAGCAGGCGCTAACAGCCGGAGTGACACCTCGCGTGGCCGGGAGTCTCATCCCGACGGCCTGCCGCCCCGCTCTGGCCGGGAGGCCGCGTCGCTCCGCCACACTGACCACGGCGCTGATAAACGCTCCTAATGCACCCAGCTGAGGGCCGCTCCTCCCCCGGGCCCTGCCGCCTGCGGCCCAGGCCTCCCGTCTGACACCAGGCCGAAATCAGAAAGCCCGCCAGGCAGGAGCACAGCCACGGCACCGCCACCCCGCGTACGCCCTCGCGTGCGGGGACTTCCTTTTTCCATCCGTGTGGTTCCGTTAATAGTGGGGAGCATAAATGAGTTACGTCTTGTCCAGTTTGTGTTCTGTTTGGCGGCTCAGGTCAGATTCAGTTCTGTGTGGATCGGTTTCTCTCTCTCTGGCCTGTATTCAGTCCATATTTCTTCTTAACTTTGACTTAAAATTAAACGTAAACATTATGCTTTTTCTTCACAAACTCAATTGGCTGAGGGGCAGCAGGGTCGTACTGTATGGCTGCAGGTTTCACCCACTTACAACCCCTTAAAGCTCCTCCCCTACTGCATCTCAATGACGCTGTCACTGGTGAGCCGGCCTCCCTCTGCCATTCTGGGCATGCTCAGTGGCTGGTGAGCTCTCTCACCCGCCAGACAAAAAGCGGAAATAATACTTCAGCGGGCTCGATAAATCAATGGAAGCACTTCGCCTGCCGAGGCCTGCGGTGATGAGCGGATAACAGTACCATGAGAGAGTAACGCAGGGAAGAAACACGCACATACACACACACACACATACACACATATATATACACACACACACACATACACATATACACACATACACACATACACACACATATACACACATACACACACACACACACACACACACACACACACACACACACACATATATACACACACACACATACACACACACACACACATACACACACGCACACACATACAACACACACACACATATATACACACACACACATACACACACACACACACATATATACACACACACACATACACACATACACACATATATACACACATACACACACACACACACACACACATATATATACACACATACACACACGCATACACGCATACACATACACACACACACACACATATATACACACATACACACACATACACACATACACACACATACACACACACATATACACACATATATATATATACACACATACACACACACACACATACACACATACACACACACACGCACGCACATACACACACACATATATACACACATACACACACACAAACACACATACACATGCACGCACACACACACGTGCACACACAAAGGACACGTACAAGCCCACACACACATATACACAGACACGTACACACAAACACAGACAGAGACGCAGACACACACACACATGCACACATACATGCACACACACATGCAAATATACAAATTCCTATTTGATTGTGTGAGCGCTTCTGTTCCACAGACTGACATGGGGAATGTGTGGGAGTCTCTTCCCAGAGCAGCTGACCCAATGGGAAGACGGGGGAACTCTGCAATTAAAAGCCGCATCAATGGCCGGTAATGCAGAGAT
This sequence comes from Anguilla rostrata, assembly GCF_018555375.3. Classification (NCBI taxonomy): domain Eukaryota; kingdom Metazoa; phylum Chordata; class Actinopteri; order Anguilliformes; family Anguillidae; genus Anguilla; species Anguilla rostrata. The sequence continues at coordinate 13,473,719 of NC_057950.1, forward strand.
ATTCACAGCCAGCATAATGGCTGGAGGTCGACCAGTAACAGATGCCGGGGCTGCCTTTAGTTTCCCTGAACCTATAGTGGTCTCCATATTGTGTCTCCGGCATAATTCACCGAAGCTATCCGAGTGCTCTTTCAAATCGCTGAATGGGAAATAAATAGGACCAGCAGCAGGGGCATTCACAGCGGGGTGTATAAATGAACCTATTAGCTTCATGTCCTTTATGAAATCATAAAGCATAAAGCTCCTTTAGAAAAATGAGAAGAGATGTACCTCATATGTAAAGGACGAGAGGCAAATATCGCACGCGTGACTAATGGGTTTTATACCTCCAAACGTGAAGTTGTGGTGCGTTCTCCTTTCACTTGAACCGTGATGGGGCAACAACAGCCACGGCAACAATAACCATGACCGATGAGAAAAAAATAATAATAATAAAGAGAGAAAATGGCTTCTCTTCTGGAGGTATGTCTGAGATGGCACACAGCTAGGGGGTGCTCAGAGACATCTGGGAACCGCTGGGCCTGAGCTCGTTGGGCTGGTGTGGGTCGGGCCGTAAAAACGTTGGGCATTTCCGGGCTCGGCCCTCATTTCTAGCCCCGTGCAGACCGCTAAGCGGTGGCGGTATGGGAGAAAAAACGGGATGGGACGGTGGGGGGGCATTGGAGGTGGGACAGACAACAGGAATGGAGTGAGCTGTTTGCAGGTGGACTGGGAGGAGAGGAGGCTGTGACTGTAGCAGCAGGTGAACCTGTGGATCCTGAGGGATGTTCGCGGCGGGGAAAGCTGGCAGCCGCACGCGTGTTCTCTGCAGCCCCGCGCCCCACGCGGCGCTCCCCGGCCCCTCTGCTTTTCCGCGCGCGCGTAACCGCGGCGACGGCGGCGGCGGCTCCCCCCGGCGGAGCAGAGATTACCGGGCCTATTCAGCGCCGAGCGCTGTGTTTGTGTTTGCGTCCCGCGGAAGCGCTCCCTAATCGCCTGGTCCGCAGACGCGCTGATTGCGCTGAGGTGTCTTTGGCGCACGGGGGGGGTGGGGGGGTTTGGGGGGGGAGAGGGCAGGAGCGCCATTCGCGGGGGGAAGTGGCGCTACCGGAGCGCGGCGGATCGGCGGAGAATGCCGACGGACGCGCGAATGCGTGCCGAGGCACGCGGGGTTAACCTCCTCCCTCAGAGTCAGCCGATTGCCCTCTCCCCACAAAGGCCTTTTTCATCAGCCATCCAGAAACACAATGGAGCCCTCTCCCTCCGCACTCAGCCATTGTGTGCCTTCCATTTCAGCACCGCAGAGTGTGCGGCTATTGTGCCACGCCGCGCGCTGAACGCTGCGCGGTGCTGCAGGGGCGCTCTGTGGCTCCCTTGAGTGTGTGTGTGTGTGTGTGCGTGTGTGTATATACTCGAGCGCCTGCGTGCATGTGTGTGGGCACTGAGGATGTGTGAAGACAGTGAGTGGAAACGGGAGGTAGAATCGGCAGTGGTCCGGTCATGAGGCATGCTGGGAAAGGCCTGGTGAGCGCCTGCTGAACTTGGGTAATTAAAGCGATTAGTGGGGGGGGAGGGAAGATGAACCGGAGCAGGGGGAAGGGCTGTACATGTGAGGTCAGTAATCGCTGTTAGCGACAGTAACCATGGGGCCCACAGAGAAGTGCGGCCTGAGGTGGCATGGTTGCCCTGCGGGGGGGTGGACACGTGCTCTGAATGGCATTGTGAGGCCCGAATTTTAGCCTGTGTGGATCACTGGGGGACAGGCGCGAAGAGCCAGAATGGCCGCCAGTACATCGAAAAGCCCCACTAAAGATCCAGGATAAAGTCATTCTGCCGTTGTGCAGAGGCATTGCCAATCCCTTCCGTGGAACGTATCACACATTTCACACACAAAGTTGGGCCCACTTTATTGGCTTTCTGGGTGCTTATGGCATGTTTAAGCAACATCTACCTAAATGAGCTTGTTTACCTGTTGTGATGCCATCAGCATAACACCTATTCAGCATATAACACCTGAGAGAAATATGCCTAAACGTTTGAATCTTTTCTCATCTGAACTTGTGGAAAGTGAGTCTTAGATGAAGGCGGTGAAATGCTGATTTAGGCAAAGGTAAGATTCATTAACGGGATTCATTCACAAAGATTCTTTTAGACTGCTGGCAAAAGCCCTCCATCACGTTGACGACTGACCATCATCACACCACCTGCAGGGCACTTCTCTCTGCTAATCCCGCCACCCTTCCCTCAATGCAACACCATTGTCTTCGCTGCTGTGACTTTACAAATGGCTGAACAGGGCGAATAACACGGACACGGGCAAATGTTGCTGCATCAGCGAGTGAAAGCGGCGTTTCTAATCGTGTGATTGGCTGTTTCCCCAGACACACACACTCCCGCGGGGACGCTCCGAGTTCACAAAGTGAAATTCGGCTGGGGAGACCGGCCCCTCTGACGCTCAGGCGCTCAGGCGCTCCGATGCTCAGGCGCTCAGGCGCTCCGATGCTCAGGCGCTCAGGCGCTCGGCCCCTCCGATGCTCAGGCGCGGGGCGCCGCGGAGAGACACTTTCCCCCGGCGCTGATATTAAATGGAGCTAACAGCAGACATGCAGATATAATTGGGAGCACACTGCTTTTTTAAATATTTCATTTGCGGAAAGCGTGCTTTAAGGAGAAGGCAGCACAGTTCCCAGGGGGCTACAAGCATTGTGTTTCCCCCTCGTTCTTTTCTCATCAGCTTTCCCTTCCTCCCTCCCTCCCTCCCTCCCTCCCTCTCTCTCTCTCTCTCTCTTTTTTTCCGCGGCAGATTGAAATGGCCGTTCTGTGACAGCCGGGGCGAGCCTCCCCCTCCACATCGCTGCACACTGAATAAATTAGCGCGGACGCTTCGCTCTGACGGCGTGACACCGCGCTCCTCCTCTCCCCTCGGTGAAACGGAAGGTTCCGGAGCCGACGGCGACCCGGCCGGGCGGCCTGCGCGGTGTCGCACCGCGGGCCCTTCCTCCCGCTCACGTACCCGCCGCGCCGCTGCTCCTGGACCCTGCTCACCAGCGCAGCCTTCGCCTCCCGGGTCGGGCATCTGCGCTGGTGACACAGAAGCCCTCTGTTTGATGCCCAGGTAGGGCTAGAGCTGTGCCATTTAACCCTCTAAAGTGTGAGGTCACAAACGTGATTAGAATGCTCTGAACTGAAGCAATGGAGTTCTAGAAGACTAAATCAGAATTTTGAAGAAAAAAAAAAATACCATGAAGAAAAAACAACTCTTCAGGGGTTAAATATGTGCCATATAACCCATCCAGGAGAAGAGCATTTTCTCAGTATGTGATGTAATAATAACAGCTCAATCGTAAATGCAGAAGCCGGCATAAACGCTAAGTTTGCGCTGCTGGGTCCCAGGTCACTACTCACACACAGGTGTCCTATTGCCCAGTGACTAACAAACAGCCCAATGCACTGGAAATCCTTCTTCCATTCAGTTCCAGAATGCTGCTTAATTACAATCCAGTTCCAGAACTGCACTCAAACACAATAAGATCCGGCCATAGAAACGTCCTCGGTTCTAGAACCACAGAAACACTCTTTGGAGCCACGGGGGCCGTTTGGGAACAGTAGTAGCTAGCCTCCCCCCCACGCGACACGCTCTCGACAGCTGTATCAGATTCCCCACATCGCTTGCTCCACAGTCGCGGGGAAATGCTGATTCAGAATAATTAACTATAATTAACAACCTTTCCTTAATTAAGCTCGGTAATAAACCCGCTTCCTTGCCAAGTAAAACAGCTTATTACGACACGAGCTCAAACAATGAGCGCAACCCGTCTGCAGATAAGTGGTGCGCTGGGCGGGGAGATGGAGGTCTCAGACGGAGGCCGGAGCGCCTGGCGAGCGTGCGTGAGCGTGTGCGAGCGGTGCGGCGAGTGGCCGAGCGTAGCTCCTAAGCGCGTGATCTCGCTAACCCTCGCCGCGCGGGCCACCGAGCCGCGAGCGGGCGGGCCCGGGACACCGGGGGGCGCCGCCGCCGCCGTGACGGACAGGCGCCATTGTCCGGGGCCCGGCCGGTATCTCGGGGCGACGGGCCGCCGCGGCGCTCTTGGCGTGGTGACACCGGACGGCGGGAGGAGATGGAGTGAAATAGAGAGCTCATCCCTCCCACTCAATTACTGACCCTGACAGCTCCCCATTGTCTGCCGCGCTCTATCATTAACGTCACTTATGAACCAGCACTGCGTTTATATATAGAGCGGTCTGCTCCGCTGGAGGATTCGCCCGGACCATCGGCGGACGGACGGACGGACGCACGCGCGGGCAAGCGAGCGTTCGAATCCGTGCGCGCGCGCTGACCTGACGCACGTGTGCTCACGCCCGCACGCCGCTACAGCTCACGGGTTTTTAAAAACGACAGGAAGGAGCGCGACGCAGCTCCCCGCTCCGTGCGGGACAAAAGGGAGATAGCTGGGAAAACGGGGTGATGGGATGAGGGCCGTGATATCATCCGTCCATTTGAAGCTGCTGATTGGACGGGGGTGAAGGTGGAGCGGGAGCAGCGGAGGACCAGCGCGCCGCTCCCCTGTTTGTGCTCATTCCCCCGCTGGTCGGCTGACAGAAAGTAAATACTGCTCAATCTTTCTCTCCTGATTGCGATTAGAATGTCAAGATAAGTCTGGACACACGGCAGCATCGCTCAGTGAATAGGAATGAAGCCGGAGGACAATGGAGAGAGACGGAGACGCTCCACTTCCCCATATAGCCTACACACACACACGGACGAGCACGCGCACGTACACACGCACGCACACACATACATACATACACGCACACACATACATACACACACGCATGCACACACACACACACACATACATACACACACGCACACACACACATACACACACACACACGCACACACATACATACACACACACACACGCACACACATCACAACGCCCTACATCACATACCGACCAATACTCCACTGCCGCACATGACCCCATGGTCTAGGACCCCGTCCCCACATTTTCCTGCTCCCCTAGCCCCATGACCCTCACTCTCTCCTGGGCTCTACAGGCCTCTTGGCAATGGTAGGATAAGAAGTTTACAAAAATGTAAGTGCTTTATGGAAATTGAATAGAATACACACACAAGAGGATATTGCAGTTAAATAAGCACACTCATCTCCGGCATGTTTTTCCGACAGTTACACTTGAGCAACCAAGGTTGAGTGTGTGAGCAAAACAAATGACTAAACTAACAGAATGCGCACACTAAACAATGTAAGAGATCTCACACACACATACAGCTACAGAAACACAGGGTTTCTGTTACTTCAAACATTTTAAACAGTATTGACTGCAACATTACACAGGTGACAGGTGTAATATTGATACATTACCCACAGAGAGGGCAAGATAATAAATCCAGTAGAACACACACACACACGTTTTCTATTTCCACAAATAATGAGCTGGATACAGGCAACATTTGCCCTTTGACATAAAAATAAAACTGAAAAACGAACTGGCCGAAACTAAAAGCACAAACACAGGCTTGTGGACGGCGTACATTCCGTCGGCCGTGTCTGACCCAGCCGGGGCGTACGAAAGGAACAGCAGCGGAATCTGTGGGGAGACCCGGTTCAGAAAAGGTCCTGCAGCGGTCTGAGCTGGTGGTGCACAGAAGCGTTTGGGGGGGGGGGGGGGGTGCGGGGGCGAGGGGGGGGCGGCCGCAGTCTCCCCAGCTCTCTCTCTCCGCTGACGGAGCCTTCAAATGAATATTTCACATCTCCATATGAATATTTTAAGCATGACAACCGCATGTAAACACACACAGCCAAAGTGCTCAAATCCACTCAGGAAAGACTATTAAGCCATCAGCCAGCTCCTGACAGGAGCGGCAGAATATGGCAACAGAGGGAAGTCGGGAGACAGTGGGAATCATTTCCAGACTGCTAATTTAACTTGTCTTAAAAACCAACCGATGCTCAACGTGTCATTGTCACTGTCACCAGGCTGGCAGACCCAGCGCCACCGTCAGGGCACGGAGGGGCCACGGGGGCCCGCCCCCTTCCGCCGCAGTGCCCTAATCTGATTGGTCACGCTGACATGCATGGGTGGGGGTGGGGTGGGGGGCGGTGGATTATCGGACTGGCGGACCCCTTCGGCCCCCCCTGACCGCCGCCCCCGGATGACTCCCGCCAGTGGAATTGGATGGAGCTGATCACTCAATAACGCGGGCGGCCCTGGGAGGGGGGGGGGGAGGCGGCCCTTATCTCCCATCGATAGCGCACCTGTGAAGGTGACCTGCCCAGTCCTGCCATTAGTAAACATACCTGCCTCTTTAAACCCCCTCCCCTCTCTCTCTATCTCTCTCCCTCTGTCTCTCTCTCTCTCCCTCTCTCTCCCTCTTCCCTCTCTCCTCTCTCTCTCTCTTCCCCTCTCTCCTCTCTCTCTCTCTCCTCCCTCTCCCTCCTCTCCTCTCCCTCTCTCCCTCTCTCTCTCTCTCTCCCTCTCTCTCTCTCTCTCTCTCTCCCCTCTCTCTCCCCTCTCTCCCTCTCTCTCCTCTCTCCCTCTCTCTCCTCCTCTCCCTCTCTCTCCTCTCTCCTCTCTCTCTCTCTCTCCTCTTTCTCCTCCCTCTCCCTCTTTCCCTCTCTCACCCTCTCACCTCTTTCTCTCCCTCTCCCTCTCTCTCCCCCTCTCTCTCTCTCTCTCACCCTCTCTCTCTCTCTCTCTCCACAGCGCAGTCAGAGAGCTGAAGCACAAGTGCGTGTAATGCTCCAGCTGCAGAGCAGAGCTCTTCACAGACAGACTGCACCTGAGCCGCTACCCTCTGCCCGCGCTCCATGCCCACGCCCCGACGCGCTGCGTCACAGCCTCCGATCAGGCCCGCCATTTCACGCTGAACTGGTGCCATTTTTAAAGGCCGCAAGGGGGGACGCGAGGGGGGGTGAAAATAAAGAGTTTATGGAGTACCGGTCTCCTGCCGCACGTTCGGTGCAGCCAAACGGGAGCGTGTGGAGGCAGACGGCACGGGACCAGCCCACAGCCGGCCAGCACCAGAGACCGCGAGGCACTGCCTCAGCACAGGACGTGGGTCGGGTCTGGGATGCTTTGAGGTTGGGCATCACTTCCTGTTTCCTGGGTCTCTTCCAACATATGCCCTTGCATAATGTGTCGTGCCCCCAGTCTGTTCCTAGACCTGTCCTGCATCACTTCCTGTTCCCCAGGGCTGTTCCTACACAAGCCCTGCATCACTTCCTGTTCCCCAGGGATGTTCCTACACAAGCCCTGCATCACGCGCACTGCCTCAGCGGATGGTCTCTACGAGCTTGGTTGCATCACTTCCTTTCCCCTGGTGTCTCCTTTCCACAAGCCCTGCATCACTTCCTGTTCCCCAGGGATGTTCCTACACAAGCCCTGCATCACTTCCTGTTCCCCAGGGATGTTCCTACACAAGCCCTGCATCACCTCCTGTTCCCCAAATCTGTTTCTGCACAAGCCCCATTGGACTGCACTAGATTACTTCAGCGAAGATTCATACATATTCATTCATTCTACTGTCAATGTAATCATTAAATGATATAAACGTATCATATCTAATGTATGTGAAAAGGAAATTATTTAAATGCAGAAAAATTAGGCTTAAAGAATTTGTGTAGTGGGGAATAAAAAATAATCGGGTGAAATGCAGTATAGTTACAGACCGAGTGAAGGAAATGGAGAAGGAGAACAGGAAGAAGAAGGCGGGAAAAGATCGAGCGAAGCACGCGAGAGGACGCTGTCTGGCACAGTTCCCGTGGTGACGGGCTGACGCGGCGGCTGTCGTCGCCATGGCAGAGTTAATGTGACTGAAACAGATGCTGGCTAAGTGCTCGATTAAAAGTTAATCAGGAGACCGGGGGGCAACGAGGTGGGCATCAGCCTCAAGCGAGAGGAGGGAATGCCAGCTGCTCCTCTTTCCACCGGGACCCCCCAGGAGCTGGGCGTCGCAGTGGCGGGACGGCCAAAGATAATGCACCGCATTCAAGACGGGTAACTTCCATATGTCTGATTTGGGTGGGGGGGGCATGTGGGGGCAGGACACAGGTCCATGTGACACAAATGGAAATTGATGGAGATGTCATTACTGCAATTTCTGCAGCCGCCAGAGGCACATTTTAGACAAATTGAACATGTTTTGCATAAAAAAGGCCAAACTACCTTCATGACAATAAGAGCATCCATAATAACATCACATCCCTTTATAACCCTCAATATGTCACTTTGTGCTTGAGTTCAATAGAAAAAATGCCCCAGCCCAGCAATGGCCATCAAGAGCGCGAGAGCAGCAGCAAGAACAGCGGCGAGAGCAGCAGCGAGAGCAGCAGCAAGAATAGCGGCGAGAGCGGCAGTGGGAGCAGCAGCGAGAGCAGCAGTTAGAGCAGCGGCGAGAGCAGCAGTGGGAGCAGCAGGGAGAGCAGCAGTTGGAGCAGCGACGAGAGCAGCAGAGAGAGCAGCAGCGGGAGCAGCGGTGAGAGCAGCAGAGCAGCAGCCTGCCCAGCGAAACGCTGCTCATTCAGGCCACGCTTCGGAGGAGGACCTGGAAAGCCTTCATTGTCAGCGCTTCAAATGGCGCATGGGGGGAAGGGGGGAGGGAACGAAGGAGGAGGAAAGAGAGAGGTATTTGACTTGTCTATCGCTTTTGCAAATTGGCAAACTGCATTGTGGGCTCTTCCTCTTGTTTGTGGCACGGGGGGGGGGGGGGATGTGTGCTTCTCAGAAGAGGAGCTCTTCCAGACTGTGTCCTTGCGACTTAACATAATGACAGCAATCATGCTTTTTTACATATGTAACTGCACGGTGGACGCTGTGCTTGAGCCTGAATCTGTGCTTCACACAGTGTGTGTGTGTGTGTGTGTACCGTATGTGTGCGTGTGAGTGTGTGTGGCGAGCATGTGCGTGTGTGTTCAAGAAGCCCAAGTTGCCCACCTTGGGTCAACAGGCAGGCAGCCAATAATTTACCCAGCAATACCAAATTTCATCTGTCTACAGCCTCCATCTGCTGATTATGCGATCAATACCGTACGGATGAGAAGACCTGACAATTGACCAGGCCCGGATCAATGCGTCCTAATAAGCATTTCATGAAGAGAGAGAGTGAGAGAGAGACAGAGAGACAGAGAGAGAAAGACAGAAAGAGAGAGAGAGAGAGAGAGAGAGAGAGAGAGAGAATTCTGAGCTGTTGGGAGCCGTATTGTGCAAGTGTGATGACTGGGTTGTTATTGTGGGTTTAATGTTAGGCAATCAAGCTATAGTGGTCTAGATATCAACAAACACAGTAAAACCAACACGTCAAATTGTCCCCGTCTTCTGATACCCTCTTCTTTGACTCCGCCTGGCCTCCGGCGACAATGCGTAAACAATTGAGCCGAGAGCGGCGCTTTCCAAAGCAGAGGGAGAGAATCGATAGACAGAGACAGCAAGAGAAAAGCTCTTTATTTTCCTTGTTTTGTTTGTTCGAGAGATATTCTCTCTCCTCTTTTCTCTTTCTTTTCCTCACCCCCCATCCCCTACCCCCCCACCGCCCCCCCCCTCCCGAACGCTCCCTGGTGCAACGCGGCAGTCCCCGCTCGTAAGATAATAACACAGTCAGGCCGCAGCGGAATCGTATGATTTGACTTTGCGTAAATCACCATGTTTTTTTCCTTTTTTGTTTTTTTTGGTTTTTTTTTTTCCCGGTGTCATTTCCTTTTTCTCAAATTACCTTTTCCGTCACCCTCTGGATCACACAATTGGAGGTGCTCCATGGATACTGATTGAAGCTTTTTCTGCCGTCAACACATCAATGCGTCCCACAAGTGTTAAAGGTAGCGGCTTTATTACACGCTATTATGTCTTTGGGATTGTGGGAGACGATATGTGAATGGAGATGCATTGATGCAGTTCTCAAGAACCGTTTATCACAGGCGAGAAGGCAGGGGGCGTGGGGGCGTGGGGGAGGGGGGAAGACATGGTGTGGGGGGGGGGGGGTCACCAGTGTTGCCCTCAATCCTGGACAAGGGTCTCGTCTCAACGACTTCTCTTCCCTGCAGGCCCGCGGAACATTCCGGAAACGATCCTAAATATCATCATCTTTGACATTTCTTCTGGGGAAAAAAAATAAGTCAAGAAGCATCTGAAACGAACAGCTCTGGGGTGGACGTCCCAGGTGAGGCCTGTCCAGCCGAACACTCTCCCGGAGTTTACGGCAGCTGTTTGTTTTCACCTGCACCTCCGTGCCTTTCAAAAGCCAAAAGAGCGGCAGGAGCAGGAGGCAATAACTAAACGTCTACCGGGCAGGAAACAGCAAGGAAATGCTCAGGGGAGCGTCTCAAGGTCACTTTATCCCCAATTTTGTAGTGTGTGTCATCTTCTGGGGGTGGAGCCAGACACAATGGGACGCAGTGCCTGCTGCTTGCCTCCGCCCCCCCGACACGCGCGTGGGCTTCCAGCCCGCAGCGCCATGCGCGCATTAAACGCCCCCCCAACGCGCGGCAGCCCAGACCCTTTTAAATATGCATATGGGGCGCCGCCGCTCGCCGCTCGCTAAATTAACATTTTTATGGGCTCAGCTTGGGCTCCTCCGTAGGCAGGGGAGCCGGGACGCGCCCAATTATCGGCCCCGCTGCTTTGGGACGCCGACCCTAACACGGCGACCCTAACACAGCGCCACACTTCGGGTATCACCCAGTGAAATTAGAAAAACAGACACCTGCACAAACACTAGAACATCAGTGTTCATGTGCTGTAGCAGTGAGAGAGTGTGTCCTGCAGTAGGGTGTCAGTGTTCATGTGCTGTAGCAGTGAGAGAGTGTGTCCTGCAGTAGAGTGTCAGTGTTCATGTGCTGTAGCAGTGAGAGAGTGTGTCCTGCAGTAGGGTGTCAGTGTTCATGTGCTGTAGCAGTGAGAGAGTGTGTCCTGCAGTACAGTGTCAGTGTTCATGTGCTGTAGCAGTGAGAGAGAGTGTGTCCTGCAGTCAGTGTTCATGTACTGTAGCAGTAAGAGAGAGTGTGTCCTGCAGTCAGTGTTCATGTACTGTAGCAGTAAGAGAGAGTGTGTCCTGCAGTCAGTGTTCATGTACTGTAGCAGTAAGAGAGAGTGTGTCCTGCAGTCAGTGTTCATGTACTGTAGCAGTAAGAGAGAGTGTGTCCTGCAGTCAGTGTTCATGTACTGTAGCAGTAAGAGAGAGTGTGTCCTGCAGTCAGTGTTCATGTACTGTAGCAGTAAGGGAGAGTGTGTCCTGCAGTCAGTGTTCATGTACTGTAGCAGTAAGAGAGAGTGTGTCCTGCAGTCAGTGTTCATGTACTGTAGCAGTAAGAGAGAGGTGTGTCCTGCAGTCAGTGTTCATGTACTGTAGCAGTAAGGGAAAGTGTGTCCTGCAGTCAGTGTTCATGTACTGTAGCAGTAAGAGAGAGTGTGTCCTGCAGTCAGTGTTCATGTACTGTAGCAGTGAGAGAGTGTGTCCTGCAGTCAGTGTTCATGTACTGTAGCAGTGAGAGAGTGTGTCCTGCAGTAGAGTGTCAGTGTTCATGTACTGTAGCAGTGAGAGAGTGTGTCCTGCAGTCAGTGTTCATGTACTGTAGCAGTAAGAGAGAGTGTGTCCTGCAGTCAGTGTTCATGTACTGTAGCAGTAAGGGAGAGTGTGTCCTGCAGTCAGTGTTCATGTACTGTAGCAGTAAGAGAGAGTGTGTCCTGCAGTCAGTGTTCATGTACTGTAGCAGTAAGAGAGAGTGTGTCCTGCAGTCAGTGTTCATGTACTGTAGCAGTAAGGGAAAGTGTGTCCTGCAGTCAGTGTTCATGTACTGTAGCAGTAAGAGAGAGTGTGTCCTGCAGTCAGTGTTCATGTACTGTAGCAGTAAGAGAGAGTGTGTCCTGCAGTCAGTGTTCATGTACTGTAGCAGTAAGGGAAAGTGTGTCCTGCAGTCAGTGTTCATGTACTGTAGCAGTAAGAGAGAGTGTGTCCTGCAGTCAGTGTTCATGTACTGTAGCAGTGAGAGAGTGTGTCCTGCAGTCAGTGTTCATGTACTGTAGCAGTAAGAGAGAGTGTGTCCTGCAGTCAGTGTTCATGTACTGTAGCAGTGAGAGAGTGTGTCCTGCAGTAGAGTGTCAGTGTTCATGTACTGTAGCAGTGAGAGAGTGTGTCCTGCAGTCAGTGTTCATGTACTGTAGCAGTAAGAGAGAGTGTGTCCTGCAGTCAGTGTTCATGTACTGTAGCAGTAAGGGAGAGTGTGTCCTGCAGTCAGTGTTCATGTACTGTAGCAGTAGAGAGAGTGTGTCCTGCAGTCAGTGTTCATGTACTGTAGCAGTAAGAGAGAGTGTGTCCTGCAGTCAGTGTTCATGTACTGTAGCAGTAAGGGAAAGTGTGTCCTGCAGTCAGTGTTCATGTACTGTAGCAGTAAGAGAGAGTGTGTCCTGCAGTCAGTGTTCATGTACTGTAGCAGTGAGAGAGTGTGTCCTGCAGTCAGTGTTCATGTACTGTAGCAGTGAGAGAGAGTGTCCTGCAGTAGAGTGTCAGTGTTCATGTGCTGTAGCAGTGAGAGAGTGTGTCCTGCAGTAGAGTGTCAGTGTTCATGTGCTGTAGCAGTGAGAGAGTGTGTCCTGCAGTAGAGTGTCAGTGTTCATGTGCTGTAGCAGTGAGAGTGTGTCCTGCAGTAGAGTGTCAGTGTTCATGTGCTGTAGCAGTGAGAGAGAGTGTCCTGCAGTAGAGTGTCAGTGTTCATGTGCTGTAGCAGTGAGAGAGTGTGTCCTGCAGTAGAGTGTCAGTGTTCATGTGCTGTAGCAGTGAGAGAGTGTGTCCTGCAGTAGAGTGTCAGTGTTCATGTGCTGTAGCAGTGAGAGAGAGTGTGTCCTGCAGTCAGTGTTCATGTGCTGTAGCAGTGAGAGAGTGTGTCCTGCAGTAGAGTGTCAGTGTTCATGTGCTGTAGCAGTGAGAGAGTGTGTCCTGCAGTAGAGTGTAAGTGTTCATGTGCTGTAGCAGTGAGAGAGTGTGTCCTGCAGTAGAGTGTCAGTGTTCATGTGCTGTAGCAGTGAGAGAGTGTGTCCTGCAGTAGAGTGTCAGTGTTCATGTGCTGTAGCAGTGAGAGAGTGTGTCCTGCAGTAGAGTGTCAGTGTTCATGTGCTGTAGCAGTGAGAGTGTGTCCTGCAGCAGAGTGTCAGTGTTCATGTGCTTTAGCAGTGAGAGAGTGTGTCCTGCAGTAGAGTGTCAGTGTTCATGTGCTGTAGCAGTGAGAGAGTGTGTCCTGCAGTAGAGTGTCAGTGTTCATGTGCTGTAGCAGTGAGAGAGTGTGTCCTGCAGTAGAGTGTCAGTGTTCATGTGCTGTAGCAGTGAGAGAGTGTGTCCTGCAGTAGAGTGTCAGTGTTCATGTGCTGTAGCAGTGAGAGAGTGTGTCCTGCAGTAGAGTGTCAGTGTTCATGTGCTGTAGCAGTGAGAGTGTGTCCTGCAGTAGAGTGTCAGTGTTCATGTGCTGTAGCAGTGAGAGAGCGTGTCCTGCAGTAGAGTGTCAGTGTTCATGTGCTTTAGCAGTGAGAGAGTGTGTCCTGCAGTAGAGTGTCAGTGTTCCTGCACTGCAGCAGAGTGTGCTCTGTGGCGGCAGACTCAGTTAGCGGGAGTGAGCCGTGTTGTTTTGGAGTGACAGGTGCAGCAGGGGTGTAGGGAGGGCACAGCACAGTCCCGGCCCAGCACGCACGCTGCACTCCAGCCTCCCGTCCCCACCCCCCCAAGCCAGTTGGTAGAAAATGACAGTCAAAGGGTTGTCATTACTGCCAATTCAGAGGCTATTTTCTCCTCCAGGTAAAAGCCGGAGTTCTGACCTTTCTCCTAGCCTCTACCCTTTCTACAAAACCCCCCCGGCCCCCCCGCCCCCCGCGCCCCCCACAACCAGTCCTCCCCATCACGTGCACGGACATGCACGCCCTGTACCCAGCTGATACTCGGTTTTTTAAAAGCAGCCACTCGATTGCGGCAGCAACGGGACTGACTGACTGACAGGCCGTTCCCTGGCGCTGGATTTGGACCCACAAAGCTTTGCATTTCATTTGCTCCATTTCACAAGCAACACAAATTTCCCTGCTTTCTCGGTGCCATCTTTCCATCCGTCCATTCCCCAAGTGACAACGGAGAGAGGGAGGGGGAGGGGGGGGGAACAGAGAGAGAGAGAAGAGGGAGCAAGAGACCAAGGGAGAGAGGGAGGGAGGGGGAGAGAGAGAGAGAGAGGGAGAGAGAGAGAGACAGAGAAGGAGTGAGGGAGAGAGAGAGAGAGAGAGAGAGAGAGAGAGAGAGGGACAGAGAAGGAGTGAGGGGGAGAGAGAGAGAGAGAGAGAGCTGCTGACATTTGTGCAACACATTCCCCCTCCCCCTGAATAAGAATAGGACCTGATTATACATTATTATATCTGTGGGTAACACAACCTCTTGGCCTAATCTGGCCAGCAATTGAGACTGTGCAAATAAGCGTGTGTGACAGCAGGATGGGAGCGAGGGCTGCAGCGCTGTGAAAGGCATTAAGATAAGAGAGGCTGCATCAGCACAGAGCAGCAGTGCTAATCCAGGCCTAGCAGACCCCCACACCGGCGACAGCGCCACACACACACACACACACACACACCTCACACACACACACACACACACACAGCACACACAACACACACGGCGTGCCCCCCACACACACACACACACACACACCCAAGCACAACACACACACACACACACACACAAGCACACACAAGCACACACACACACACACACACACACACACACACACACACAACACACACCAAGCACAACACTACACCACACACACACACACACAAGCACACACGGCGTGCACACACACACACACACACACACACACGCGCGCACACACATTCACATAATATACACATTTGCACACATGTACACACATACATACATACATACATACATACATATGTATGCATTCACACATGCAGACTAGTCCTTTTAGTGCCAAAGATACAGACCGACCCTCCACTCCCCCATCATCCTAAACAACACCCCTCCCTTTCCTCCAAAGAGATGTGTTCCCCCCCCGCATTCACCTGCCACCCTCCCACCCTCCCATTCCATCTCCGCAGAAGCAATTACTTACACGCCTGCGAATATTAAAAACAAACAAACAGAGGAGAATTCACTTCCTGAAGTGAATTACTCGGGTCCAGATTACATCTGACCTCTCACCCCACCTGTCAAAAGCCTATTACAAGCCCCCTGTGCCTCCACGCGCGTGCGGAGCACGAATGGAGCCCTGCCGCGTCAGGGGTGCGGGGCGACCGCGGATCTCTGTCCCAACACCACCACGACTCTCTCTGTCCCAACACCACCACGACTCTCTCTGTCCCAACACCACCACTGCTCTCTCTCTGTCCCAACACCACCGCGGCTCTCTCTGTCCCAACACCACCACCGCTCTCTCTGTCCCAACACCACCACCGCTCTCTCTGACCCAACACCACCACCGCTCTCTCTGTCCCAACACCACCACCGCTCTCTCTGTCCCAACACCACCACCGCTCTCTCTGTCCCAACACCACCACCGCTCTCTCTGTCCCAACACCGCCACCGCTCTCTCTGTCCCAACACCACCGCTCTCTCTCTGTCCCAACACCACCCGCTCTCTCTCTGTCCCAACACCACCACGCTCTCTCTGTCCCAACACCACCACGCTCTCTCTGTCCACAACACCACCACCGCTCTCTCTGTCCCAACACCACCACCGCTCTCTCTGTCCAACACCACCACGTCTCTCTGTCCAACACCGCCACGACTCTCTCTCTGTCCCAACACCCCACGACTCTCTCTGCCCCAACACCACCACCGCTCTCTCTCTGTCCCAACACCACCACGGCTCTCTCTGACCCAACACCACCACCGCTCTCTCTGTCCCAACACCACCACGGCTCTCTCTGACCCAACACCACCACCGCTCTCTCTGTCCCAACACCACCACGGCTCTCTCTGACCCAACACCACCACGGCTCTCTCTCTGTCCCAACACCGCCACGGCTCTCTCTGTCCCAACACCACCACGGCTCTCTCTCTGTCCCAACACCACCGCGGCTCTCTCTCTGTCCCAACACCACCGCGGCGCTCTCTCTGTCCCAACACCACCGCCGCTCTCTCTCTGTCCCAACACCACTGCGGCTCTCTGTCCCAACACCACCGCGGCCCTGAGCAGGCGGGATCAGCCGCCAGCGAGTGCCGGGGACGATGAGTGCGAGCCAACAGGTGAGGGATTCCTGGACAGCCCTTCCCTGGCAGGGCAGGGTGGCCAGGGGCCGGGGTCCGGGGTCCGGGGCCCGGGGGCCAGCTAAACCCTCTCACACTAATTCTGCATCGCCTGTTGGGTTTCCCTCATGTGTAAAGGTCCTGCGCAAAGAGCCTTAGTACCGAACTGAATATGAAACAGGATAAATAAAACCCACCCTATTTAACGCATAAGGGCTTCTCTGGGGCTGGCAGACACGCCCCTGGGTTAGATTAGCAGGGGCAGCCTACAGCGTAAGAACACAGAGCAGAGGAACAGGACAGCCAGAGAGACAGAGCATTTAGAATTTAAATTCTGACAGAGAGAGAGAGAGAGAGAGAAAGACACAGAGAGACAGGAGAGAGAGAGGGAGAGAGAGAGAGAGAGAGAGAAAGACACAGAGAGACAGGAGAGAGGCAGGAGAGAGAGGGAGAGAGAGAGAGAGAAAGAGAAAGACACAGAGACAAGAGAGAGAGAGAGAGAGAAAGACACAGAGAGACAGGAGAGAGAGAGAGAGAGAGAGAAAGACACAGAGAGACAGGAGAGAGAGGGGGAGAGAGAGAGGGAGAGAGAGAGAGAGACAGTTTTTTTTTTTTTTTTTTTTTTTTTTTTTAAAAGACAAAAATAATGATCTTCCAGAAAAAAGCCAGATGTCAGGAAAACAGGTTGCAGTTTTTTCTAGGCAACACCGCCCTAGATCACACTCTAAATTATACGTACCTTGGTCTGACAATTACAGCATCAGGGAGCTTTAACATGGCAGTGAATGCTTTAAAAGAAAAAGCTCGAAGAGCACTCTATGCTATAAAAAGAAAACTTCAAAAAATTATTATACCAATTAAAATCTGGTTAAAAATATTTGATAGTGTAATTCAGCCCATTGCACTGTATGGAAGTGAGGTATGGGGTCCACTCAGCCAGCAGAACTATTCCAAATGGGACAAGCATCCAATAGAGACCCTGCATGTAGAATTTTGCAGAAACATCCTACAAGTACAAAGGAAAACACCAAATAATGCATGCAGGGCAGAATTAGGCCATTATCCATTAATGATTCACATCCAAAAAAGAGCATTAAAATTCTGGATGCACCTCAATTCAAGTCCTCAAGACACATTGCAATTTAAGGCAATGAAAGCCCAAGAGCTCAGTCATGAAAAGAGTCCCCTCAGTCAGCTGGTAATGAAGCTGACTAACCCATTAACCCAACTAACACAAATCACAGACCGGCTTCATACCAGCACTGCTTACCAACAAATCAAAGTAAACGAAGTAATGAAACACACCAAAATCTCTTATCTGGAATATTGGGATAATGTAACCAAAACACAAAACAAACTAGATTGCTACCGGACCCTAAAAAGAGACTACAAATTGGCTGAGTATCTCTTCTCTGTCAGAGATACAAAGCAGAGGCAGATCCTGACCAAGTACAGGCTCAGTGACCACGCACTTGCAATTGAAAAAGGCAGACACCGGAATACATGGTTACCAAAAGAACAACGTATATGTGGTCACTGTAAGACAGGAGAGGTGGAAACAGAGATGCACTTTCTCCTACATTGTGAAAAATATTCAGAAATTAGGACACATTATTTCAACAAATTCTCTCAAATTATAAAGAACTTCATTTCCCAAACAAAAGAGGAAAAAATGCAAATCCTGCTAGGAGAAAGGCCAACGGCTCCACTAGCAGCAAAGTACATCTCGGCCTGCCATAATCTGAGGGACACTGGTTGACCACCACAAATATATTTATTTTAATTATTTATTAATTTCTATCCCTTTTTTTTTTTTTTTCTTCTACATTATTATTATTATTACTATTATAATCACAATTATTATTATTTTTTATTCTTATTGTTGTTGTGGTATAGCCTACTCGTTATGGCCATTGCCACACTGTTGATTGCATTGTTGTTTGTATTTAATGTTTCCTATTCCTGTTTCTATGTGTACGCTTTGGCAATAAGTACAAGTGTATTTCATGCCAATAAAGCATTTTGAATTTGAATTTGAATTTGACAGGAGAGAGAGAGAGAGAGAGAGAGAGAGAGAGACAACCCAGCGGTTTGCTCTTCTCCCTTAAGACCTCGATCCATAAGTAAAATAGTGGCAGCTGCCTTATGGAATCGACAGGCGTTGTACAGGAGCACAATGCTTCTGGATGACACCGCTGTCACAGCGACTCCACCTGTACAGCGTCCGATAATAAGCGTGCGTCTGATCATCTCGCCAGCGGACGGAACACGCTGGAATGCTAAAAAAGAAGCGTTTCATTCTCACCTTGATTTTTTAAAATATATACCGCTTATATAGTCGCTCTCGATTTGATGATTAAATACTCGGATTTTAGTTATATACTATCCAGCAGTCTTCTTGATAGATAACCTTTCAAATAACATTAGGCAGCCTGGCCCAGAAAGACTGTTTGTATGGAAAAATAGTGATAATGTGACAATCGCCTGGTCTCTGGAGGTAACTGTGGAACTCTCTAATACTTACACATGCAAAGACCCAGCAGACGCTCTTATCCAGAGAGAAAGCAGGTGCTACTTTCAGGAATACAAATGTTCAATACCACCAAGAAGGCACAGCAGGCCCGTTTATAATAGATAAGTTAGCCAAATATACAAGCAGCCAAACAGCGCAAAAGTTAGCTTCGTCCAGGTCAACTGAAACGCTGACACTGATTAAAGAACAGACAATTAGCCTGTTTGACGATGCAAATGCGGCTCACGCACGCCGGAGGGGAATGCACCGTCCCTCTGCAGCGCCGAGTCCCCCTGCGGCCGAACCTGCAGCCGGCACAGGGTCCGCGGCTCGGCAAGCGGCCGATACTCTGACATTTTTTCTTTGTGGCGGTTTCCTCTTCCTCCCGACGCACGGGCCCTCGCTCCGCACTCCCTGCGCCTGTCACCAATCGCGGCGGTGTCGCGGCGAGGGGAGAAAAAAAAAAAAAAAGAACGGGCAAATTGACATTTAATTGGGCTTAATTCCTCCTTATTTTCCCCTCATTATTTTATTTCGCTTGTCAGCCGGAGCGGGGAGGGGGGGAGAGGGGTCAGGGCACGCCGGCGGGATTTTCGCGAGGCTTTAAGCGCCGCGCGGCCGTCTCTCCGACAGCCCGCCTGTCAGGCGGCGTGACACCTGGACGGAGAGAGAGCCCGCCGATTCCCGCTAACTGCTTTCCATTACCCTCCTCAGACACGCGCCCCTTATCTCCTCCTCCTCCTCCTCCTCTTCTACTCAACTTTCCTTTCCTCCGCTCTGTCCATCACGGCGGGGGTTTATCGCCCCCGCAGGTGCTGGACGTGCGTCTGAGAAGTGGCAGAAAGAAGCTTCCGGACCACTAAGCCATCAGCCTCCATTGAGTCTACCCGCGGTTAGCCAGCTGAGCTAGGCTAAATAAAACTCGCTCTCACTTTTCATTTGGCTTCGGCCCCCTGTGGCTCCCAGGGTCCCACGGAGGGAAGGTAAAAGAACTTCTGCCAACGGTCTGTAGGCGAGATCAGGGTTAACATAGAGAGGGAGGGAGGGAGGGAAAAGACAGAGAGAGAGAGAGATTGAGAGAGAAAGACAAAGGGCCTGGAGTGTAGAGGGCCTGAGTTTTCCTTTAATGTGTGATGTCACCAGTCTGATCCCGCCCCCTGAAAGCAACGCAGGAAGTGAGGCATCAGGACCTCAGGTACTGCGTCAGCACACGTGGCCCACGGCTGCATTTATACACGGTGGTATTCAGACTAAATACAGGGGGAGAAGAGGTGAGAGGAACTGCCCTGGAGCAGAATCCCAGGCTGGGCACAGACTGTCTGTTCTCCACACCGC
Organism: Anguilla rostrata; assembly: GCF_018555375.3. NCBI lineage: Eukaryota > Metazoa > Chordata > Actinopteri > Anguilliformes > Anguillidae > Anguilla > Anguilla rostrata. The sequence continues at coordinate 13,493,793 of NC_057950.1, forward strand.
ACTCTGTACTTAACCCGGAAAGTTCTCTTTCTATTCTCAAGTAAAGAGGCAGTTTTATTTTCCCCTGCATCATCATTGCTAGTCCGCTCCTGTTCATAATTGCGGTTATAATGTTACTCTGGCATTACTGTGACATGCACAGAATCCCTGCGACACAGCGCCTCTCAGTAATGTTCAGGCGTGCGGAGAGAAAGCTGGTCTTCACCTGCCTTTCTACAGAGACAGGGTGGAACTGGCAGTGCCGCACATTACATTAGAAAACAGTGAGGCTTTAGAGCACAAGTGCGATCTACAGGTTTAGCTCCAATCCTGGAGGGCCACAGTGGCTGCAGGTTTAACTCCAGTCCTGGAGGGCCGCAGTGCCTGCAGGTTTAACTCCAGTCCTGGAGGGCCGCAGTGTCTGCAGGCCAATTCAGGCCATGGAAACCAGGTGTATGGGCTCTTTAGCCAAACGAGGTACATAAAAGAACAGAAAGAACAAAAGCCAAAAGACACACAGCCCTCCAGGACTGGAGGTGGGCAGTGGTATGGCAGGGTGTGGCCGAGGCCCCATACCCTTCCCAGCAGTCTGTGGGTGGGGGCTTCCCTCTGTGCTCTGATTGGGCGGATGGAGCGTGTGGTCAGGAGACGGAAATGATGACGTGAAAGGGGCGGTGGCAGCGGAACACACCTGCTCAGCTTCAGGAGCTGCCATTATGAGCTCACCGTTACCGTACCAACCAAAGCACACCTGACACAAACACCGAGAGATGATCGCTCCCAAAGGCCAATCACATTAGAGCCCACAACATCTATCCATATGTTTCTCTCGGTCTGACACAGACAAGTTCTGAAGATGATGCGTTTGCTATCAAGAGATGCGTCACAGGGCACTAAACTGAACGCAGCTTTCAGCGGTAAAAAAGGCGAACGCACGCATCACTTCCGCCATTAATTAAGACCCGGCGGGGTGTGGGGAGGCTGATCTGCGCCCGATCGAAAAGCGGCGTTCAGCAGAGTTCGCCAGGTCCGTGCTAACAGCTGGATGGCTAGCGGCCCAGCGGGGGGGGGGGAGGGGGAGGGGCTGGGCCTAGCGTCTTCTCTCTCCTCACCCCTCATTTCCTCTCTCTCCCTCTCGCTTTCCTGCTCATTCACTCCCGAAAAGAAAAAAGAAGAAGAAGAAAAGCGGCGAGCGGAGCGGTAACGGCGCGCCTAATTGCTCGTGGCTCTCTGGCGCGGCGCTCGGCCCTGGCGCCGCCGCGGCGGTCAGCGCTGAAAGCCTCTTTACGCGCCGGGCGGGATAAACGCGCGCCGCAATTGCAGGGCTGGGCGGCGGAGCGGGAGGAAACACACCCGCCCGAAACGGCTCCACGGCCCGCCGAACGCAGCACAGCACCCCGGACCCCCGGACCCCCGGACCCGCCACTGTGCTGAGAGCGCCGTGTTCTAACACAGAACCCTACCCCCCCCCCCCCCATGGCATATCCATGTTCTCCGAGGGTAAAGATAATGATCCAAGCCGTGTCAGATTCCCCGCCCTTGCTGATATGAATACATGCATATATCAGACATCTCCTACATGTGAGACATCACGGACTGGCCAGCATGTTTCTGCACAATGGAACCTGTGTTGTGTAGCTCCAACAAAAGGCCAACACCCAGAGAGCCAAAGCACATCAGCGCACATTCACTGACTTCAGCTGCAATTGACTGGGAAAAATCACACACGCACACGTACACACACACACATACATACACACACATGCACACACACACACACACACACACACACACGCACACGCACACACACATACACACGCACACACACACACACATGCACACGCACACGCACATACATAAATGCACACGCACACACACACACACAAACACGTGCACACGCACACACGCACACATACGCACGCTTGCTCACAAACACACACACACGCAGATGCACACACACACACACACACACACACACATACATACACACACATGCACGCACACACACACACACACACGTGCACACGCGCAAACACGCACACACACACAGATGCACACACACAGACACACACTCGGGCGCGCACACACACGCATACGCACACACACAAGTATATTAGGACTGGAAACCGATAGTAAAAAAATGAGCTGAACTGGCACATTTTTCCCATTAGCTCAATTAACTGATAAACCAAATGCAAAACTTCACACGGGTTTTATTATTTTTTTATTTTATTATCGTTATTTCTATAAATATTCTGCGAAATGCAGCGCCGGCTGCAGGACTGTGTCTCTCCCCCTGTCTGCGACCATGTTAATTGGCCGGCCATTTGAGGCAATCCAGACTGCCATTGAGTTGGGTAAGTGCTTTTCTTTTCGATGCACTCAGCGCTGTTGACTTGAAACCCAGAGTCGTTTGCTTAACGTTACGCGCAGCCAGTCAGACGGGCAGTTGGAAGTTTGCCCATCGCCATCTTTGTTTGGCTCACGAACGGCAGCTATGAAAGGTTTCGCTTGCAGGTGACACTGTAAAATAGCCACACTGCCATTGTACAAAAAGCTCTGTTCGCAAAGCAGACAGTGCACTTTGTTTTTTACAGTCACACAAACAAAGACCTGGAATACGGCCCTTCAGGGTTACTGTATTTTCCTGGGATAACAGTGATTGCATATATTCATATATTCATATATGAACAGGCACAGCCGTAATGTATGTACATGCATGTACTCTACATATACACCTTTCACAATACCAGGTGAATAAATAAAAATATAAATAAATAACCAGGCATAAAATAGGAATATGCGATGTATTCTTGGGGCCTTCATTCTGCACAGGGAAAGGGACGGTGCTTTGCAGTGAACAGCTAAAAGCTCCTGTAATACACAGCCTGCCCCCACTGTCCTTCAGACCCACCCAGGTTTCCTTTTACCGTTGTGCTGTGTCACCCCCTCCCCCAACCCCCCCGGCAACAACAGTAACGGCTGACCTTGGCCCTCGACCCCCCACCCACTCAGTAAGTCATGGTTCTTGAGAAAGATACTGACCCCAGACTGCTACTCCCCCAGCACTGGCGCATCCACGCCACAGAGTGGGATTGTTCTTTTTACTGTGCATGCCTCAGGCCCGCGTTCAGGCCCGCGTTCAGGCCCGCGTTCAGGCCTCCTCCAGCCCAGGCCCTGGCCTCCTCTCCCGGTCACACGGGCGGAGCGGCCCGGCGCGCCCCGGTGCTGAACACAGAGCGGTGTGAAACTGCACACCGGTCATCAGCGGCCGGGGTCACTGTCTTATCACAGGGCGGATGAAGCAAAGGCATAATTATGAAAATAATGAGTTTGTGATGCGCCGGCGCGGGGCTGGACGGCCCGTCTGGGGGCTGAGGGGCCGGCTGACCTGTCCCAGCAGAGAGCAAGGGCTGGACAACCTTACCGGCCCTATTAAGAAGAGAAACAGGAAGAGGAGGACCTACAGCCTGTGGCCGCTCAGCCATTAACAGGGCTTACATCCTGAGGGACAGGAGGGTTGGGGCGGGTCAGGTTAGGGCAGGGGCGGGGTCAGGGCGGGGTCAGGGCGGGGCGGGGCAGACGAGGGAATGAGACATGGCCGGGAACGAGTCCACTGAGACCGCTGCTGAAAGCAGACCTCCCTCCAGGGACGCCAGACGACACAGGCCTCTTCACCCCTCCAGCTGGCAAGCAGCTTCTCCCTGTCACACCGGCCACCCCTCTGATTAAGACAACCAGTGGCTAACAGCCTGGCAGGCAGCGGCCCCCTCCATACACTACTGCTCACAGCCTCCATTTCACTGGCTGCATTGTCTCGGATGGTGTGCCCTTATGAATGACATTCAGCGTTTTACAGCTTTGATATTTAGAGTTTTTTCACTGCTTTGCAGGGGTGGGGGGGCAGGGGGAGGGGGTGCCTGCAGGCCCTGTTTATAGCCCCTGTGGGGCTGGGGGCTCTCTTACACTCTGCACCGTGTGCCTGTACCGTGTGTTTAAAAAAAAACCCCCACACCACTGTCCCGGCCGCAGGACAAAAGGCTCGCTTGATTGGATGAGCGGGCGGGAGCAGTGATGTTCATCGGGGTGAGGTGCTACAGGCTAGCAGAAAGATTAGGGAGCATTGGAAAAGCTATACGAACAACGCTATTGTGAGGTAATGGAAAAACACCCCTTATGGGGGGGTGG
>NC_057950.1:13510459-13515459 GCF_018555375.3 Anguilla rostrata
AGACTAGACACAGACTGCTCTTTCATGCATGAGAATCCATGCAAGAGGAAGCACCTGAGCAGCAGTTAAGACCTGTGAGTCGTCTGACCTGTTCATCTACTTTTGCCCAGCAGAAAACGGGTGGAATCAACACAAAAACAGCCGATCCTGTAAAATGGTAAAACCTATAAGCACGTAAATATCAGACCTGGGTCAAATACGTATTTGCTTCGGATTCAAATACTGTTCTGGGCTCTATTGATCTTGCCTGATGTAATAGAGCCTGCTAATATGACTAGAAGACGGTGTTTGTACTTTTTGAGAGTATTTCACTGGTTCCAATACACCAGACAAGATCAGTAAAGCGTAGAAAAGTATTTGGATCAAAAACAAATACGTATTTGACCCAGGTCTGGTAAATACCATGAAATAAAAGCTGATTGTCTGGGCTTTTGTCTCATTTTCACCTTTGATCTCCAAATGCCTTCAGTAAATAGCAAACATATCAAATTTCAGGATACTTTTGGTATGTTCTCTGACGTACCCTTCCTGTTAAGCGCTCTCAGTGAAAAGCATTACGACAAGCGTATTATTACCAGGAACGTCTGTCAGACTGTCCGAAAGTGAGCAAGAAATAAACACGAACGTGGAAGCCATTCCCTGTTGAAACACGTCAAACAGAATTTCCCTTCCTCATAATACCCAGCCTTCAGTCAAAAGAAGTCGTAAGAACAGCAGGCGCAGAGAGATAATGAGAGAGTGACTGTAACACTACCTCAGCCCAGGCCCGAGGGGCGGACAGCGAGGAGGTCACCCCTCCGGGGCCCCGCCCAGCGCCCGGGCGGACCCCGCGGCCCCTCGCTAGCGCCCGCAGACGGGGCGCGCGGCGCAGGGGTGAGCGGAGAGCGCGCTCCGGAAAACAATCCGTGCGAGTCCATGGGAAGTGACATCTTCATGACCCCAGGATTGTTTGGCACCTTGCCGGCCTTGCTGTCCGGTGGGGACCGTGGGGACCGGGCGGGGGGGGCCCAGGGGGGGCCCGGGGGGGAGGGGGGGGAGAGGAGAGCCAGCTCCCTGAGAAAAAGTAAAATAACTGGAAACCGCATTTTAAAAAAAGCACAGAAAAGGCATGGCATTTGGAAAGGAACACGCCAGGAAGCCAGTCACACTTGAAAGCAACACATTTCTTCTCACCCTCAGAAAGGCAGTGCTGAGGTGAGGAGGTAAGAGTCTACTCTTCCCTCCATCTTTGTTTTCCCTCCGGAGCCTCATTCACATGGAGCCAAAAACAGAATAAAAAAAATAAAAGAACAAGTGGCAGATGAGTCAGCGGGGAGTACGGGTCTTGTGTGTAAGGCATGGGCACACCGTTCTAGAACCCTGAGAACCCAAGAGAACCCTGAGAACCCAAGAGAACCCAAGAGAACCCAAGAGAACCCAAGAGAACCCTAGAGAACCCAAGAGAACCCTAGAGAACCCTGAACTCATCTGCTGCAGAATTCCTCAGTCTCAGAAGCCAGTTAGGGCAAGGCCACTCTTAGTCTGCCCTATTGTGTTTAGCGTTTATTTGTTTTAGTTTTTAAACTCCTATTCTTATTGTATTTTGTCTCAGTTTAAATCCTTTAAGTATGGTATAGCCGGGTTTTATTTTGTGTTTATTATTGCGTTTGTGTTTAGCATTTAATGTCTGGAAAGCACTTTGAGTTACACAGAGATGAAGGTGCTACATAAACAAAGTTATTATTATTATTATTATTATTATTATTATTATTATTATTATGACTAGCAGCATTTCTGTGACCAGCTGTCATACCGTTCAATGGATGAACATCACAGAAAATATTAATTTCTGACTATGTACAAAAAATCAATGTATCTGAAAATTAAATGTATCTGAAAGTTAAAAAAAAAATGTATTCACGTCATCTTTCAACTTTTATATTTCTATGGAACAAAAAAAGGAAGGAGCAGTTCTGAAAGCTTGGAGGTGGAGGGATGACAATTTTAACAACCAAATGAGGCCCAGGTCACATCTTGTGACAGCGTGAACTTAAAAATGAAAGAGAAGAAAAAAGAGAGTGAGACAGTGTGCGAGAGGAGAGAGAGAGAGATTCTGGAGACGCTGCGAGTCATTCGGCCCATTACGCAGGAAGCCACTCTTTGTACTTAAACATAAGCGTGTGAAACATGTTCAGAGATTCATCAGGGCCACGTCTGAGGAGAGAAAGCCCCTCTAATCTTCTGCTCAGATTGCTCTTGCTTTGGGCTGCCCCCAGAACATACAGAGCCTGTTCTAAAAGCTTAAATTAGAGGCTGTGAATATTGCATGTTCATAATGCATTTCCTGAATACGTGAGGATTTGTGTACACCTCAGGATGCCCCTCAAGGCTGTGTGATTACGGGCATGTTTCACCTCAGCTAATTAGTTAAGAAAATCCCGCGTGTACTAAGGCTCCACAATCCATTTACCCCCGTCGGTCTCATTCATGTCCTCTCTCAATCTCTCTCTCTGCCTCTCTGTCACACACGCACACGCTCACGCACGAACACATTGTTTGCATTCTGGATACTTAAATGACCAACTTTTGACTGACTGTCCTCTGGACAACTGTGGCTTTTATGTAATGTTTTGTGAATATACATGCACGTGTCTGTATGTGTGTGTGTGTGTGTATATATATATATAAATATATAAGTATGTGTGAGTGTGTGTGTGTGTCTGCGTGTGTGTGTGTATATATATATATATAAATATATAAGTGTGTGTGAGTGTGTGTGTGTGTATATATATATATAAATATATAAGTGTGTGTGAGTGAGTGTGTGTGTGTGTGTGTGTGTATATATATAAATATAAAAGTGTGAGTGTGTGTGTGTGTGTGTGTATATATATATAAGTGTGTGTGAGTGTGTGTGCAGCAGCCGGTCTCTGCAGTGCAGTAAGTGCAGTACAGTAATACTGACAGGTATGCTGCTGATTGTGTTTCCCTGATAACCAGCGGTGCGAGGGGCACGCAGTCTCATCAGGGGACCCCAGAGGGGGCTGAGCTGTCACTCTTTCTAAAGACAAATCAAATCACCTGATTAAAGACACATAACAACTGACGGTTTCTGTCACTCTGATGATGATTCTCTCCCTCCCTCTCTCAGGAAATCACTAAATCAGAATAATCTGGCTGGAAGAAACACCCCCCACCTAGGCCTGATGATTTTAACCACAGGCTCGACGCCTGCGGTTCCACAGAATGACAACACAACCATTTTATTTATATATAATGGAAGTGTCATTTGGGTGGGCATGTAAAATGTACATGAGCATCATATAGAAAATGCAGATTAAAGACCAGGTGAAATCTGTGCTGAGTAGGTCTGTAATGGGCCAGGCAGCCGGTACAGTAAACACGCAGCCATCGTTTGGGGCCTCTGTTCCACACAGGGAGAAAGAGGCATTCCACCCTGAGTCGCCGGCAGTCACCATACAGTACTGCGGAGAGGGAAAGTGCCACCAAGCGGCTGCTGGGTAGCTCACTGGGTAAAAGCGCCGCTTGTGGCGAGCACCACAGTCTCGGATCGAATTTGGCCCGTGCCAGTGCCGACTGCGGCCGGCAGCCCTGCAGGGGACGGCGCACAATTGGCTTTGCTTCACCCAAGGGATATATGGGAGGAGTTCAGTTAGCGAGGATAGCGGTGTTCATTGCTCGAGCGACCCCTACTGGACACGCGTATGATTGGGTCTCCTCTGCCACCGCTCTGCAGGCACACTGCGGTGTGAAAAGAAGCAGCTGGCTGGCACTGTTTGTTTAGGGGGAGCACCATGAGTTTTCTTCACTCTTCCGACCAGGCAGCAGGGGGCGTACTTGAGCATATGAGCTTGTATATAGTCCACAAATTGAATCACAAATTTATTGTTCATTATATAAAGTCATTTAGTTGTCAGCTTAGCTGCATTTTGTTGAGTTTGTTAGATCTGCTCTCACACTTGCACAGTGCGTAGCCTGCACATCATCTGTGTGTGTGCATGCATGCGTGTGCACGCATGCGAGTGCGTACATACATGCGTGTGTGTCTGTGCACGTGCGTGTGTGTGTCACAGCCCCGCTCACCTCACGGTAGCTGTGCTACATTCTGAGAGACGTCCTTATCCTCTGCTCCATTGTGGAATAACAATCCCAGCTGATGTCACTCAAATTAATGACTTTAGACTCCCTGGCAATTTCCCTGAAATTAGATTTGGACGGATAATATATAATACCGACTCAAAAGGGGGTTTGCTCTGTTTTAATTGAGATGGACGCAGGAAGAGGCTGTGGTCAGATGAGAGGAGGCGCTGCGTGTGCGCCTCGTCCTCCCCAACCCCACCCCCCTCCTGGCAACAAGAGGAGAACACTCATACAGTCAGGCAGGAGTGATCCCATACCCCAACCCTGCCCCCCAACCTTAGGCTCACACAGGATACCCCCCCCCCCCCCAACACCTAGCACACAGTACCTTAATTCTGTGGGCTGAACCCAGAATGCATTGCGCCCCAAATCTTGCAAGGCAGGGGGTGCAAAGAGACAGACCTGTCAAAGGACCGAGTCTAAGGAGCGAGAGAGAAAAGCGAGAGAGAAAGGGATGAAGAGAAAGAGGGATATGAATTGTGGGATAAGGAATATTGCCCTTGTCACAGGAGATCTTAACAACCTGAGAGTCAGATACACAGACTACACTAATTAGCATCACTGATATCACCAGACCTGCAGGCACTGCAGCACTCACCTACTGTATTACATGCTCGGCCAAACCCTCACCACCTTCCCTTCTGTTTGTTAATGTTCATCATCACTCCCTCAGGACACATTCAGTGTGTGTGTGTTTCTGTACCTGTGCACACACACACACACACACACACACCAATGGACAGCGCTGTGTCTATAAACATCATTGTGTTTGTCTGCACATTAGTGTATATGTATGTGTCTGTTTGTATCGGTATCTGTGCACATTCTAGTTCTGCATATATTTCTAATGCTTTGAAAAG
>NC_057950.1:13520459-13530459 GCF_018555375.3 Anguilla rostrata
CACAAAAACACACAGGCAGCGAAAGCTGGTGGAGTTCCTCCATTCAGGCCGACTGGACGGGGGGGGGGGGCTTCATGTCCAATGCAGCCTCAGCCATGTAAAGGATAAGCGACTGATAAAAAGTTGAGCTTAACAGATTAGAGGGCTGGTGAGCCAGTCAGAGGAGAGAGGGGGAAGGGCTGCACAGAGAGAGAGAGAGAGGTCACCGGGGTCAAGGGTCAGGGGTCGGGGCAGGGATAAAGTCGAGCAGCATGCTGACAGGAAGTCCCGCTCTAATTAAACAGCACCTGTGCGCCCCGATTGCTTGCAGATCACCGATCGCTTGCGATGTGGCGACTGGACTGCGACCACCGTAGCTTACAGGAACGGTTAAACCTGACCGGTAAAAGAAGGGACCGCTGGTGAAGCGAGGACCAGGCAGTCTGCACACCACCAAACGCACGCTACGCTACATCACACACTCTCTGTATACAAATACAGAACACTAAGCCAACTGTGCTCTAGCCTTGTACAGCAGATATGCACTGATAAATAAAGTCCACCTCTCTACTTGGCTGGGGGTTCAGGCCAGACTGGACCAGATATAACGGGATGCCATGCGCTTCTGCTATGCGCTTCTGCCATGTGATTCTGCCTGAGCTTTCAGCACTGAGCAGTATGGGTCCAGCAGCCTTGCTAGGCCTAAGGGAGGGTCTTTATGTCACAGTTCTGCAAGTGACGTTATGGTGCTGGAGTCCACGATAGGAGCTAGTTAGCCTCCTGTGGGAGGGGCCCAGGTCGCCATGGCGATGTGACCTCACCCCCTCTCCTCAGCAGTCCTGGGTCTTTGCAGTTTCTGTGTCTCTGGTTTGATACATGTTTAGGCCTGCTAACACCTTTCTTGATATTCATCATAGAGAAACAGAATGGACTACATATATGTACAGTGATTCAATCCAATACTGTCCCAAACAGCAATACTCAGAAGAAATAGCAACATATCACGGTGTTGTCTAAATGTAAGACAACACCTGTAGCTATGAGGACAATAAGTCCAATTTCAGCATTATTGTCATTTATTAACCCCTCCTCTGTTGAAGGTTAATAAAACGCATTTTTCTAAGTAGTGGTTCTCTAAATATCTTACTTTCCATATCCTGAATTCAAACCAGACCTCTCTGACTATGAATAATTACTGCATTGAGCTTGGGTGTGTGTGTGCGCTTTGGTTTGTGTGTGTTTCTGTGTGTGTGTGTGTTTTGGTTTGTGTATATGTGCTTTGGTTTGTGTGTGCGTGTGTGTGTTTTGGTTTGTGTACATGCGTTTTGGTCTGTGTGTGTGCTAGTGCTTGTGTGTGTTGTTTCTGGTGTGTGTGGGGTTTGTTGTCTGTGCTAAGTGTGTGTTGTTATTGGTTGTTGTCGTGGCATAGTGTGTTTGTTTGTGGTGTGTGTGGTGTGTGTGGTGTTTGGTTGTGTGTTGGGTGTGTGTGTGTGTGTGTTCTGGTTTATGTATACTGTGTGTGTTTTGGCCAAACTGCTGAGCCCTGCCTTCGGTCCTCCTCATCAGCAACAGAAGCACCCCCCACACCCGCCCCAGCCAGCTCCCACCAGGCACTGGGCACAGGGGGGAGGAAACGCATCTCAGAAGTTGCCCCCCGACTGAACGGGCAAAAAAAAAAAAAAAATTAATCCACACTCAGCGATGATGCCATTTATCTGAAGAGTAGCGTGTTCGCGGGGAATGAAAATGGATATGAATTCACTTTCTCTGTCAAGAGTGGTCCTGTTGTATTAAAGTGAAGCCTCAGTGAGGCCTGATGGGTAATCTCAGCCCTGGGGCGACAGCGTCCGGGGAGCCCGGCGACAGCTCTGCTCCGCGTCAGGGCGCTTCGCTTTCTGTCTGTTTGTTGGGGGGGGGGGGGGGGAGGGGGAGTGGAGCCCAGAACAGTGTGCCACCTACAGCTTCACTTTAGCCATCAAAATGGTGGCACACCATTATTTCAGGGTCAGGGGTCAGAGGTCAAGTGTGAAACGGCTCTTTTCTGCTCCGCAGTAGGGTGGAAAGTAGCGTAGCATGTGGAAAGTAGCGTAGCATGTGGAAAGTAGCGTAGCATGTGGAAAGTATCATAGCATGTGGAAAGTAGCATAGCATGTGGAAAGTAGGGTAGCATGTGGAAAGTAGAGTAGCATGTGGAAAGTAGCGTAGCATGTGGAAAGTAGCGTAGCATGTGGAAAGTAGCGTAGCATGTGGAAAGTAGCGTAGCATGTGGAAAGTGGCGTAGCATGTGGAAAGTAGCGTAGCATGTGGAAAGTGGCAGCGAGGGGAAGAGACGGACAGGGAAGGAGGGAAGGAAAGGGGAGAGGAGGGAGAGAGAGAAAGAAAGCCGTTGGCTGTATCTCTGCGGCTCACATTGGGTCCGATGGCAGGGGTTCGCAGAAGCCCAGGGTGCGCACGGAGACGTGCACCTTTAAGGGCTGCCAAAAACTCTGTGGAGAACGCGCTATCGCCTCCGATATCACTCGCCGTCGATCGCTTTGGTCCAGTAATTAATATGTAAATGACCGACACAGAAAAAAACCAAAGTTTTCTATGCTAATTCTTTTTGTTCCCGTCGCCGCGGCGATGTGTGGCGTCGCGCGCGAGTGGCGGGAGGCGGCGGCCGCGTTTAGCGAGCGCTCCGAAACAATGGCTTCATTTGCCATCTGACTCGCGCTTGATAATTTCGGTAATTAGTATGCAAATCAGGAATGATACCGGGCCCGGGACGCCGGCGGACCCCCCACCAGCTCCCGCCGTTCTGGAGGTCCCGGCTCAATCTGGGCCGGGGAGGGGGGGGGGGGGCATGAGGGGAAACCAGAGATTGTGGCGAAATAAAGACTTTTCTCCACACGCCCTGTGCAGGGCTCCCATCACAAGGCAGCACTGAATAAACACACAAACTAGCAGAGATCACATTTAACAGAGAAAAAAAAGGCCAGCGTGGAGAGCAGGGAGGTCAGGGACTTGAGTTTCCCCTCCACATGTCGAGTGCGGTGTAATACGAACGGTGTCTGTTTCAGCAATATTAAAATTAAGAAGCCCCTTATTCACTGCTGTACAGGAGAGCACTCCACAGCTAGATGCTTTAAAGCCCACTCAGTGTAAAGAATGCTTTTAAAAACACGCTCGCAGTCAGAAAAAAAACAAATAAAAGCACGGCCACGTCCAATTTTGACTTGCCACACCGAGCCCAGGACAAATACTTTTTGTTTCGGAAATTACGGCAGCAATTAGGACCGCTTCCCCCGCGGCTGTTGTCTTTTTTAATTGTCACGATTGCCGGCCATCGTGATCAGAGTCAGCTCTGTTCGCTAGCGGGGGGGGGGGAACCATCCCACAATCCCCAAAGACAGGGGCGGAGCCATCCCACAATCCCCAAAGACGGGGGCGGAGGGGACTTCCTGCCCCAGCCTCGTGGTGAGGAGCTCGATACGGCAAGCTCTCCGACGAGGCGGCGAGGCGCGGAGTGATGATTGTTCTGTGGGATGGGGGGGTGGGGGGTGGGGTGTAGATTGCGGCGGGTAATTCGGGAGAAGATGGCGCGTAAACGTTCTGAACGCGGCCCGCTCCATTACGAGGGGGGGGGGGGCGGGACGGCGCGGAGGGGCCGACTCCAGCCTCCGCCGCCGCCGCCATCGATCGGCACGCCCACGCCCGCGCCGCCGCGCTAAGAGCCGCCGCGAGCGACTCGGCAGGTCAGCGCGCCCGGCGGCGAGGAATGCCGGCCGCGCCGGGGGAAAGTGCGAGCCCGTTTAGAGTCTGTTACTGAGCGCGCGGCGCTGAGAGCCCAGCCACGCTCACCCCACTCCAGCTCCCGCCATTAGATAACTGACAACGGGAACACAATCGCACAGGAGCAGCGTCGGGTCTTCAGCAGAAAGAGCCTGAAGCCACAGCACCCAGGAGTCCTGCGCGGCTCTACAGTGTGTTTACTGCGCACGGCCATATTTGCTATATGTGCTGCTGACAGCGTGTGCGTGGGCAGACTTTACACTGAAGATAATAAGGTAAAAATGTAGGCATGACTGCGAGGACTGTGTATGTGAATGCCATGTATGTCAATGGACACTAATAACAGGGAAGGAGTTTAATTTTTTATAAATATCTGCCTGTGTGTGAATGTGTCAGGGCTGGGTGCATGTCTGGGTGTGACTCACAGCACTGGGAGCGTGCACGTGTGTGTCCGTGCGTGCGTGCACACAGCTGCTCCAGCTGCATGTGCGTTTAGATTGGCCCTGTACAACGAAGACCGAAGCGCTTTGGATCAATTCAAAAGCCCGGTAATCAATTGAAAACCCCATCTCTTTAGATTCAGGCCATTGTTCTACCCTGCTCTCTCTCTCTCTCTGTCACACACACACACACACACACACACACGCACACACACATACACGCTCACAAGCTGCCAACCTCCAGTGCGGCCCAGCGAGCCCAGACCAACACCTAACGCCCCCCACCCCACACGCACACACACACGCACACGCACACATCACCATCACTATATAATAGACTCCAAGTCCTAGTCCCTGTTGTCTGGCTCTGGTCTGACACATGTAGATTTACTGACGGACAGATGGAGGGAAGGGGCGGGGCCTCTCCGGGGCCGGCCCACATGCGTGCCGCATGGCGCCGAGCGGTGGGTGCCGAGCCCCTGTCTGCCCGTATCAGCGCGGCGTCTCTTCCCCCCGCTAATGGTCCTCCGGGCCAAAACCGAAAGCTGATCCATCAGGCTAGCATTAGCGCACAATGGCGCTCGATGGCTATTGATGCGCGGCCACGGCGGTGTCACCCCGGGCGGGCCTCCCCCCCGTCCCCTGCCCCCCCCCCCACGTCCCCGCGTGCCTGTCTGGCTGGGGCGCAGTGCTGTGGGGGGGGGGGGGGCGCCCTCTGACCTCCGGGCTGTTTTCCTGCAGAACTGCCTCTTTCAGACTCCGGCTCTCCCGGGCAGCCCGGCCGCGATCGATTACACACCGACACCAGGACAGCACTTAACACTCTAACTGTGCCAAGTAATAGAACCATCATCAATGCTGCTCCCTCCAGTTAGTCTCACTCCCTCCCTCCCTCCCTCCCTCTCTCTCTCTCTCCCTCTCTCTCTCTCTCTCTCCCTCTCCCTCCCTCTCTCTCTCTCTCCGTTAGTGCAGGCTCTCTGCTGAGGTGTAATCATGGCTGACTGCTCGTCAGGTTTAATCTCGTCCCGGTCGCTTCACTTCTGCACTCCCAGGGCCTGATGTGCTGAGTGATGCTTCCCCGCGTCCTCCAATCCCAGCGTTCCCTCCCCGATGCAGCCCCACCCCCTCATCCACCACCCTACCTACACCCACCTCCCTAACCCCACCACCCTACCTACACCCACCTCCCCTAACCCCACCACCCTACCCACACCCCCTCCCCAACCCCCCACCACCCTACCCACACCCTACCTCCCCTAACCTACCACCCTACCTACACCCACCTCCCCTAACCCCACCACCCTACCTACACCCACCTCCCCTAACCCACCACCCTACCTACACCCACCTCCCCTAACCTACCACCCTACCTACCCACCCACCTCCCCTAACCTACCCACCTACACCCACCTCCCCTAACACCCACCACCCTACCTACCCCCTATCCTACCCCACACTCCACCTAACCCACCAACCCCTACCTACTACCCCACCTCCCCTAACCTACCACCCTACCTACACCCACCTCCCCTAACCCCACCACCCTACCTACACCCACCTCCCCTAACCCCACCACCCTACCTACACCCACCTCCCCTAACCCCACCACCCTACCTACACCCACCTCCCCTAACCCCACCACCCTACCTACACCCACCTCCCCTAATCCCCCAACGCCACCTATACCCACCTCCCCTAACCTACCACCCTACCTACACCCACCTCCCCTAACCTACCACCCTACCTACTCCCACCTTCTCTAACCCCACCACCCTACCTACATGCACCTCCCCTAACCTACCACCCTACCTACACCCACCTCCCCTAATCCCCCAACGCCACCTATACCCACCTCCACTTACCCCACCACCCAATCTACACCCACATCCCCTAACCCACCACCCTAACTACACCCACCTCAACTAACCCCACTACCCAGCCTACACCCACCTCCCCTAAACCCACCTCCCATCCTACACCCACTATCCCCCGACTAAGCTCCACCAATATCTGGCGTTTCAGAAAGAGCCCTTCATTATACTCTGTAATAGCCAGTCAAAGCAGCACACTTACCGAGCTTAAATAATGCACATACACAATTGGGCAATGTGCATTATATGTTCAGATAGTAAGTATTCTTTATGGAAGCCCAAGGCTAATTTCAAAATTGGACGGTTCGCTTGAAATGAATCAAAATCATTTTTATCTCAATGACCTTGTCCTTTTTTTCCCCCTCTGGAGGTCAGTGAAGACGGGGCAGGTGATTGGCTGCTTGGGCTTCACGGCGTTTGTGAGGGAGCATTAGTGCGCCGAGGCACTCTCTCCCTCTCTCTCTCGAGTCTCAGACTTCAGGCAAAACAAGGAAGTAGCTACTTAAGCCTCTGCGGCTAGTGCACTTTTTGGGTAAAAAAAAAAGGTTACTAATAACATGCTTCCATTTATCTATGATATGTTTGTGTGGCCTGAAAGCTATTGTACTCCAGTCCACGCACGCACGCACGCACGCACGCACGCACGCGCACACACACACACACAGCACCTCTTGCCTCCCCCCTCCCTCCCTCCCTCCCTCTCATCCTACTGCAGAGTGAATGATGCTTATTTTAAATTGATTAGGGAAATGCAGGATTTTGTGGACTGAGGCTGAATGGGATAAATGATTCCCATTGATTTGCCGTGTCCCACTTTGGAGCACGCCATGTGCTTCAGATCACACAGTGCGGGGGGCGGGGGGGGGGACCCGGGCCCTCTCCACGGCAATCGGGAGCCGCCCATCACCGTGGCAACGCAGGTATGCACGATCGCAAAAAAAAGGGGTGTAGGATTCGGGTTCACTGGTAGTTTTTCCCCCTTCCTGATGAAAAAGGGCACTTCACTTTGGCGTGCAGTGGTGACTCCTATTAAAATAACCACACGGACACAAAATAAAATGCTTGTCAATCAATTCGCAGTACCACACTGGCAGACCAGCAGCGCTGAAAGGTGACTGACATGGCGACTGTATTAAAGCACTGTCAGTTCCTCAGCCACTGGCCCCCGCTCTCTCCTCGCATATCACCGCCTCGCATAGCCAGCCATTCTGCTGCCAGACGGAGGGAGAGGAAGACAGAGAAAGACAGGAAGAAGGAGAAGGAGAAAGCAAGTGAGAAGGATAAACTGTGTGACACAAAGAGCAGTTCGGTGGTAGACGGTCAACCGCGAAAAAAACAAACTGAAAAACAAACACATTTACTTTCAACAGTCACTCTGTTGCCAACACATAGCGAGTGTGTGTGTCTGTGTGTGTGTGTGTGTGTGTGTGTTTGTGTGCATCTCCTTGCCTAAAATTTTTATTTAGCTATTTACCAGAATTAATGTTTCACACACTGTGTCAAAATGCAGGAGAGTCATTTGAAATGTACCCCAGCAATGCTTCTGAACAGCGGAGTAAGAGAGACGCAATTAGGACGTTACACCAATCAATTAACCAGCTCTCCAAATCTAAAGTAATTAGTATCTCTATTGTGAAACAGTTGCAAAAAGCCACTTGGAAAAGCTGCAAAAACAGCTCCAGCCTTGTTCTCAGAGACGCCACAGAACACGGGCGGGGGCGGGGGGGGGGGGTGTTACCGCCCCCTCCCCAGCTGGCACGCAGTCAGGACCACGGATTTGGAGTGTGTGTGGGGGGGAGGGGGGGTGCACAGTGAGAGAGAGAGAGAGAGAGAGGGGCTCATCGACAGAACTGTGGAAACAAAATTAAAAATGAGGATAAAGATCCGTTCCCCCTGGGCCTTGTGAGGGGGAGCGCCTAACCTGGGCCTGCGCCGGGCCTACGCCGGCCCTGCCCTCATCACCAGCGCCCCCCACCCCCTGCACCCACCCACCCCAACTCACACCTGATGAAAGACACAGTGGGAAGGCCTTCAAGCCTAAAGCCAGAGGCCTGTTTCTACAGCAATCTCCTGGTAATCCCCTCTGCACAGCCTGCAGGAGGAGAGAGAGAGAGAGGGGGAGTGAGAGAGAGAGAGAGAGAGGGAGAGAGAGAGAGAGAGAGAGAGAGGGAGAGAGAGAGCGAGAGAGAGAGCGAGAGAGAGAGGGAGAGAGAGAGAGAGAGAGAGAGAGAGCGAGAGAGAGAGAGAGAATGCTTCCCCTACTTCCAAGCAGTGATTAGTGTTCTTAATTCAATACATTTTCTGAAGCATGAACTGGGGTCTGGTAATAAATTGCTTCTTCTTTTTGCGCTGATTACTCCAGAGAGAGCGGGGCTGCGGTGGGATCAGATCTGCCCCGCTCCAGCGCCACAATGGACGAGGAACAAGTGTTGCAGAAGCCCGTGAGGAACATATGTCCGGTCCCCCCGGGGGGCTCCTCCTCCAGAGGTGCAGAGGGGCCCGCACCTCTCGCCCTGTTCCCCCCCCTCGCCCCGTTCCCCTCTCTCAGAACCCAGCTACAGCGCACGCTAGCCTGCCTCTCATCTACATCACACACCTCACTTAATGACTACCCAAGCGTGCTCATTCCACCCTCCACCATCATCTTTGCATTATGATATTTTCATATATGAATTCCTTTTGTTTCATTCAGTTCAGCTGTATGAAAAGCGGTCTAAATGTCCAAAACAGCAACGTGCTCTCGAGTTAAAAACTAGGGCACGAAAGAGTGACACAGCAAGAAATACAAAAAAAAAGGAAAATGTGAGTTGAAAAACAGGGAGCGAGAGAGACACAGAGAGGGGGGAGAGGGGGGGAAAGAGAGCGAGAGCGAGGGCGAGAGAGAGAGAGAGAGGACGTGTCCTGAAGAAGCGATGAAGCGGACAGACAGCAGCTCATATGAAACAGGGCTGGTGGTGGTGGGGGGGGGGGGTTCGGGGGCTGTAATCGGACTCTGTGCGCGTAATCCCGCGCTCACAAAGGAGAGGTGCGCACGTGACCGCGCTCCTCGGCCCAGAGGTGTCATGTTCCGGGCCGGGGCTCATAAACATCCTGCTTTCTCACTCGAGCTGGCAGTGTTTGTAGCAAGCCCGTAATTAACACGGAGATCTTCAGAACCCAATGACTGAAAATAATTACTTCTCTCCTTTTCTTCTCTCCCTTTCTCCGGCCGGGCTCTCCCTCCGAGGCGCTCCGGTCGGGGATTTCGGGGCTGACTGGGCAAACACAAAGGGGCGCAGCGGCGGGGCTGGCCGACGGCACCATTGAAGGGTGGAGGCCTGGGCCCGGCCGGCTCCAGCCTGCTCCGTGTGCGGATCAGCTGTCACCCGCACACTGCCCGAGTCAGCAGTGTTCAGCCAGCCCGCCGCGACCTTAGAACACAGCCCCCGGGCCCGCACAGCCCGCCATTACTCTGCCCGAGCGGGGCGGGGGGGGGACAGAGTAAAATATGAAGAGAGAAGGGTAAAAAACAGCCACAAAGAAAGGCAGAGAGAAAGAGAGAGAGAGAGAGGAGGAAGAGATAGAGACGGCGAACACACGCATTTAGAATCCAGGAGTATGGAGCAGGACTGAAGAGGCAGAAAGGGACAGGGGTGTGCGCACACACACACACTCACACACACGCACACACACGCTCACACACACGCACACACACACACACTCTCACACACACACATACACACACTCACACAACAAGCTTAACTTAAACAAGCCTCTGTCAAACTTTTCAGTTAAAGAAAGAAACACAAAACAACACAACAACTTATTTACTGCTTTAGTTTTTCCCCTGGAGGCGCGAGCGGAAGGTAAGAACGTCCCCGTGGGGAGGAGCTGAATGAGCGAGTCTCAATTAAATAAGAACGGGAGACGCGGAATGGGCCCCTCCCCCGAGACGCACTT